>NC_043710.1:104528728-104533163 GCF_006229205.1 Suricata suricatta | reverse complement strand
TGGGAGGGTTTTTCCTTCTCACAACATGTACCCTACTATAAAGCCAATGACTTTTCCATTTCAAACACTGAATGTTTAAGTTCACATTTTTTTTTCATTTGGTTCTTATTTATATTTTATAGTTATCTGTTGAGGTTTTTCTGTTTTACTCATTACAAGTATGGTTTCCTTTACTTCCCAGAGCTTAATTATCACAGATACTTTAATGTTCCTGTCTGATTGATTCTAGCATCTTCATTTGGCCTTTCTGGCTTTTTCCTTGTTAATAGGCAATATTTTCCTGGTTGTTTATATATCAAGTAATTTTAGGTTGTATTCCTACATTTTATGCTTGTTTTTAATGTTTATTTATTTTTGAGAGGGGGATAGGGGCAAAGAGAGAGGGAGACACAGAATCTGAAGCAGGTTCCAGGCTCTGAGTTGTCAGCACAGAGTCTGATGTGGGGCTCGAACTCACAAACCATGAGATCATGACCTGAGCTGAAGTCAGATGCTTAACCAGCTGAGCCACCCAGGTGCTCCTTGATTAATTTATTTCAGGAAGCAACACAATGAGGGCACCTGGGTGGCTCAGTCGGTGGGCATCCAACTCTTGATTTTGGCTCAGGTCCCGATTTCCTCATTCATGAGTTCAAGCCCCACACTGGGGTCCACGCTGATGGTGTGGAGCCTGCTTGGGATTCTCTCTCTCTCCTCTCTCTCTGCTCCTTCCCTGTGCACATATGTGCATTCACTTTCTCTCTCTTAAAATAAATAAGCTTAAAAAAAAGCAATACTATGTCAGCAACATAAAAAGAAAATAAATATAACTTGCTATGGACTGAACATAATCATCAAAATAGCAATGACTAATTATTAACTTTTCAAATCTGAAAGAAAAAATAAAGAAGCACTACAAGTAACAATGAATCATATAACTGCTGGAAGAAAAATAAAAGTATTTTCCGTCTGTCATTTAAAAGAGGGAACATGAGTCCTCGTAACAGTTTAAGACCAAGATCAGGGCTTACATCACACACACACACACACACACACACACACACACCCCATATCTTCTTTATTCATCATTCAACTAACATTTGGGCTCTTTCCACAATTCGGCTATTGTTGATAGCACTGCTCTAAATATTGGGGTACATGTGCCCCTTCGAATCAGCATTTTTTTATCCTTTGGATACCTAATACCTAGTAGTGCAATTGCCGGGTCGTAATGTAGTTTTATTTTTAATTCTTTGAGGAACCTCCGTACTGTTCTCCAGAGCAGCTGCACCAGTTTGCACTCCCCCCAATGGTGCAAGAGGGTTCCCCTTTCTCCACATCCTCGCCAACATCTGTTGTTTCCTTGAGTTGTTCATTTAGCCATTCTGACAGGTGTGAGGTGGTATCTGATGCCTTTGATGTGTATTTCCCTGATGATGAGTGATGTTGAGCATCTTTTCATGTGTCTGTTAGCCTTCTGGACGTCCTCTTTGGAAAAATGTCTATTCATGTCTTTCGCCCATTTCTTCACCGGATTATGGGTGTTGAGTTTGATATGTTCTTTATAGATTTTGGATACCAATCCTTTATCAAATATATCCTTTGGCAATATCTTCTCCTACTCTGTCTGTTGCCTTTTAGTCTTGCTGATTGTTTCCTTAGCTATACAGAAGCTTTTTATCATATATACAATGGAATATTATTCAGTGATCAAAAAGAATAAAATCTTGCCATTTGCAACAATGTGGATGGAATGAGAGTATTATTCTGCTAAACGAATTCAGTCAGTCAGAGAAAGACAAATACCTTATGATTTCACTCATGTGGAATTTAAGAAACAAAACAGATGAACAAAGGGGAAGGGAAATTAAAACAAGATAAAAATGGAGATGGAAGCAAACCATAAGAGACTCTTAAATACAGATAATAAACAGGGTTGCTGGAGGGGAGGCGGGGGGATGGGCTAAATGGGCGATGGGCATTAAGGAGGGCGCCTGTTGGGATGAGCACTGGGTGTCATATAGGAGTGATGAATCACTGGGCCCTACTCCTGAAACCAACGCTACACTAACTTGAATTCAAACAGATAAATTAAAAAAAAAAGGCTTACAACAAGAATACTTCATATTTTTAGTCTTTAGGATAAACAACACAGAGATTCCCAAAGAATGTGTGTCCATGGGTGGGAAAGCCAGAAGATACACATGGCTTTCCTAGTATGGTTAAATCCTAAGAATGAATTCCAAGCCGAGGAAAGAAACAGAAACACCACTTTTGTTAGGCGTTTGTTTCAAGAAGCCTCCTCCCCGACCAGGAAGCTTCTAGAATCGGCTCTGAACAGGTAGGCTTCCATGGGAACATCCGCAAATGACAGAAAAGGGGCTCTTTACCCTATTCAGTCTGAGCAATGCAGACTTTGTTTTTGTAAAAATCAAAACCTATTTCAGCGTCACTTCAGAAAGCTGAAAGTACTTTCTTCGCCTTCTCCCAGTGAGCTCACAATCAGACCATGGACCTGCTCACCAGGATCAAGGCAGAGGGCTGGCCCATTCTCTTGGTCTTGCTGGTGTGATAATGAGCATTAATGCAGGACAGTAATTGTGGGGATCACTGCTCTTCTTTTCGTAAAGTTAAGGGAGCCAAAGCTGAGAATCCTCGGCTTCAGATAACAGGACTGGTTATTTCGAGCTAAGCAACTTTTCTAAATCTTTTTACTCCTTGGTACTAGGGAATCTTGATTTGCACACTCCAGCTCTGTGCACTGCCAGCCGGAAGAACGTAGAACATACCTGAACTCCTTAACGCAACCGCATCCCCCCTGAGGAGTTGCAGCTGCTCACAAAAATGGCTGGAGAGTCCAGTTGTAAGGACACGAGTCTAAACCAAACAGACGCCATGACAGGCTTTACGTTTCCCCTCTGATCTAGAAGGCCTAGGTTTCAGTTCCCAGAAACGAACAGGCAGTTACACATTGCCTAGAGCAAGAGACCACCTTCGCAACACCCAATCTGGGAAGGCCAGCTTCCACTCTCCACATTCCTGCGGGGGAGGCCTGCAGATGGGAACTTTAGATAGGACCCTGTGACCTAATGTTAAAGTTAACCCGATAGTTGCCGAACAAGACCCTAGGCTCGCCCTGTAATTGGTTGATTTCAAAGGTACCCTAAATGTTGTGATTGGGTCCCGCCAAAAGTAACGAACACCCTGGACAATGTGTGTGGTTAGAGCTACTGCCAATGCTGTTCTACAATGATGATTGGATGTCACAATGTCTTGTCACTCCCCCTTCCTAAGCCCCATAAAGACCCTAGTCAGCCCTGTTCGGGGCTCTCAGCACGGATCCGCTGCGCTGGTGAAGGCTGTGAGCCCGAGGTTATAAGCCCGCAATAAAGCCCTTTGCCTTGGCATGCGTGCCTCGGTCTCCCTGCTGGTCTCTGGTCGTTGAGGATACTGCGACTTGGGCATTACACAGTCTGTCCAGCACACAGTCTTCCTTTGGTTTTCACCTTCTCGTTACTCTGGCGGAGCGGAAGAGGCAATAAATACGCCAACAAACCACTGTTTCTGAATTTTAAAGTGGTTCCCTTCAACATCCCAGGTCTCAATTTCTAAACTCTCTTTTCTAAGGGTAACAAAAAAGAAAACAAAAAACAAAAATCCATTCATCTCTGCCCCCTCCCTCTGGCAGAGACCATCAAATATTTCCCCTCCTTTTAACTCCACATTGTCTCCATCTCTTCCGGGATGGCTCTAGGTGCCTCTAGGCCTTAAATGCCACAGAGGTTGGCTTACAAAACTGAAAAAGCCACCCAGTCCCTTAAGGACACGGGACTCTGGGCACAGATCCCACCCACCTTCAGTGGGGGGCCCTCTACTCCCTCTGGCTCTGTTCCTTGGAAACAGAGGAGCCAGTTCATATTACTGATGCAAACTTAATCAGAGGGGGCTAGAGATTTGCATTTTAGTTATATCTGAAAGACTCTGGGTTGCACTATGGTGAGATTCTCGAGAAATTGCTTACTTTCAACATAAACTGCTCCGTATGTAGGATGACCATACAATTTAACATCCAATCCTGGAAGTTTGAGAAAGGAAACGCTACTAAAAATCCTGCTGGGCAAACAGGTCAACAGTAATTGCCCCAGGCAAACTGGGACCTGGGGTTAACTCCTCCGGTAGCTAGCCGTCAAGGTTTGCCAGGACCCCCATTGTCTTCCTGTTTCTCTGTCGGTCAGCTCAGCTCAAGGGACACCTCCTCCCCTCCCAGCTTTCTTTATGGGCTGTTTCTTCTCATTATGCATCTTTCCTGGGTTTCTTTAAGCCAGAGTCTTTTTTTTTTTTTTTCCTTCAGCCTATAGAAAGAGAGCAAGACTGCTTAGCTTAGAATCACGGCTCTGTCTTCATTAGTACAAAAGTCTTGGGCAAAGTACTTAACCTTTCTGTGGCGGTTTCGTCA
>NC_043710.1:104523972-104528628 GCF_006229205.1 Suricata suricatta | reverse complement strand
CCGCATCAGGCTCTGTGCTGACAGCTCAGAGCCTGGAGCCTGCTTCAGATTCTGTGTCTCCCTCTCTCTCTGACCCTCCCTTGCTTGCACTGTTTCTCTCTCTCAAAAAATAAATAAAAGACATCAAAAAAATTTTTAAATCATATTCAGGCTTTTTATTTGTAGTTCAACCATATATGGATCTCCCTAGACAATATATTATTTGATAGTTTTTGTAATTTGTACAAATGGAATATTATGCGCCATTTTCTGTCATTTGCTTGGAAAGGATTCCTAAGATTCATCCATGATCTTGCATAGTTGTAATTCACCCATTTTAACTACTCTGTACAGTTCCATGGACTGACTACCCAAAAAAATTGGTCAATTTTACTTCTGATGTCTTTAGGCTGACCCCCACTTCATCTGCCACTAACCGTTGTGGACATTTCACGCATACATCCTAACAATGTTCAAGGATCGCTCTAGGAGCCTTTCTCAGCAAGTGCTGGCTGTGCGACTTGCACAGCTTCAAAGTTTAGTACTAGACGCCACGCTGTTCTCCACCGTGGCTGTGCTCATTTACACCACCAGAGAGTGGGTAAGCGTTCTCCCCTGGCTCCACATTCTTGCCAGCACTTGCTATTGCGGAATTTAAAACTTTTTGCCCGGGGCGCCTGGGTGGCTCAGTTGGTTGGGCTTCTGACTTCAGCTCTGGTCAGATCTCATGTTCGTGGGTTCGAGCCCCGTGTCGGGCTTTGTGCTGGCAGCTAGCTCAGAGCCTGGAGCCTGCTTCTGGTTCTGTGTCTCCTTCTCTCTCTGCCCCAACCCCTCTCATGCTCTGTCTCTCTCTGTATCAAAAATAAATAAAAAACATAAAAAAAAACCTTTTTGCCAATTGAAAGCATGACATGGCGAGTTTAGCATCTTTTTCATAGGCTTGGGTTTCCTTTTTCTGGCCGGCATCTGCATAAGCCTTTGGCCCTTCCTTCTTTTACGCTGTCTGTTTCCTATGCGTTTTTCACCTGGTTTGGATCAGTGGTTCTCAACTGGAGGATGTGCCCCTTAGGGAACATTCTGTAATGTCTGGAGACATTTTGGACCGTCATAGGCTGCTGGCATCTAGCAGGGAGAGGCTGGAGGCTGCTAGGACATCCACAGGGCATTGGACAGCCCTCAAGGCAGAGAAGTTTCTGCCCTCACCACTTAGCAATGCCAAGGTTCGGAAAGTTTGTTCTGGATACGAATATGTTATCAGTTGCATGTGTTACAGTTATTTTCTGCCATTTTGTGGATATATTTTTTCATGCTACCTTTTGATGAAGAGAAATTCTTAATTTTGACAAAGTCACCAAGTTTTGTTTTATGGATTGTACTTTTGTATCTGATTTAAGAAAGTTCCCCTATCCTAAAAGTGTATTCTCCAATTCAGTGTTTAAAACATTTTTAATTTTGTTTTACATTTCGGTCTTTTTTTTTTTTTTAACTTTTTTTTAATGCTTTTTATTTATTTTTGAGAGACAGAGAGACAGAGACAGTGAGAGCAGGGGAGGGTCAGAGAAAAAGGGACATACAGAATCTGAAGCAGGCTCCAGGCTCTGAGCTAGCTGTCAGCGCAAAGCCCGACACGGGGCTCGAACCCACCAACCGTGAGATCATGACCTGAGCCGAGGCCGGACACTTAACCCACTGAGCCACCCAGGTGCCCCTACATTTTGGTCTTGAATCTACCTAAAACTGGTTTCTATTTATGATGTACGGTGAGAATCCAAAATTAATTTTTTTATGGATAACTAGTGGTCTGAGCACCATTTATTAAAAGTCTATCTGACGCCCACTGGTCTACAATGCTGGTTTGTGAAAAATCAAGTTTGCAGAAGTGGACTTATTTCTAGTTCTTTATTTTATTATCACCCTTCAATCTGGAGGAACAATACCAAGGCCAAATACCTTGGAAATGAAATTGAACTCATTCACCAGACTGAAAGGGGAACTCCCCACAAGCTACATCTGCCTACAGTCCTCACTGCAGGAAGACCAGAAGCTCATTTTTCAAGTAGCCAGAGAGAGCCTATTCTTTCCTTTTTTTTTTAATTAAAAAAAATTTTTTTTTAATGTTTTTTATTTTTGAGAGACAGAGAGAGACAGTGCGAGCAGGGGAGGGTCAGAGAGAAAGGGAAATACAGAATTTGAAGTCAGGCTCCAGGTTCTGAGCTGTCAGCACAGAGCCTGACGAGGGGCTCGAACCCACCAATCTTGAGATCATGCCCTGAGCCGAAGTCGGATGCTTAACCAACTGAGCCAGTCAGGCGCCCCAGAGAGAGCTATTTCTGACACACTTTCAGAACACCTATAATTTAACCTTGAACTTCATCTCATTATTAGGGGTCATAACAAAAATACCCATAGTCTTTCCAAACCAGTGAGAAAGGCCATTTTCCTAAGTGCTACGAAGCTGGCCTGGAAGGGCATTTCTGACTAGACTGTCCTTGGAAAGGACTACACCGCTCACAGACCAGTCACACCTCTCACTCCGCCTCAGGCTTCAGCTCTCAGTTCCAGCTGCTCTGAAGCCAGTGGCAAAGACTATTTACAGAGTGAAGTAGAGAGGAAACAGAAGTATGCTTTTCCTTCTTTCCCCTTTCTTTTTTTCCCAACATGTTCCCCTCATGCTCATTTATCCCACATAAGCTCCAGACAAGTATTCAATAATAAGTGGGATCATTTTATTACAATACAAACTATAGTTTGGGTTTGACGTAAGTCACCAGCGGAAATATAAATCCATTGACACAGAAAAAGTAACTAAGCATGGGGGCAAAACGTTTTCAGGGTAAGAAAAACAATTCAATTTCTCCTTCAGGAAAATATGCTGGAAACTATTATTCCCATTCTAAAGATGTCAATTACTTGCTATTGCTCCTTATTTTTTTTCCTGAACACTCTTGAAATGATTATCAAGGAATAATGTAATTATTCGGGAGCCTTCATGTGTGGGTTTCAAGGAGGAAGAAGAAGGGATTTGCGGTGGTGACGGCACATGTTCCATGATGCCCATTTTTGACACTTGATCACCATACAACTTGCCAACTGATGGCCAAGCACTGACGCAGACTCTTTGTTAAATACTGTTTGCACAGGGTGTCTCTAGCTGCCTACCGTGTCCAACATCAGCTGGTAGGTTAAAGCCAAGGAGGCGAAGAGGATTTATCAGATCCAGAGCCCTCAAAAGGATTCTATGGAATTTATTAGATCTGGAGTTCTGTTTAGATCCACACAGCAGAAAGAGGCTTACTCGAAATTCAGGGGCCTATTATTTACCAAATGGCCTGTATACTTCCCCCCTCCCTAGAAATATGAGGCTAGGAGGTGCCCGCTAGTTTTTCAAGGAAACGTTCATGAATAAGTTACAGGTTTTCCGCCTGTAGAAACGGCGGAACAAGCAACTTCCTAAAATGAGTGGGTAAGACAAACACGAGCGGCTGCAGAGACATAGTCAAGTCATACAGAAATAGAGCCTTCTGGCAATTTAGAAGTATGCAAAGCTGCAAATAAACCACACAGAGAAATCAACTTGTTTTGCCATGACTCCGGGATTGAGGCCATGAGCACAGGTTTTGATCTCATAGGGTATTAAAGAAAAAAAAAAAAAGGCAAAGCCGTAACTATAAAAGTCCTGCAACCATCAGACACGCGCACGTCGGCCTGCTGCGCGGGGAAGGCTCTGATCACTCTGCCGGTTTACCTGCCAGGGAAAGGGCAACCGGCGTCTGCGGGTGAAAAGCAGCAGCAGGTGCGGACCTGCTGCGGGGAGCAGCCAGGTCTCCGACGACGGAGCCGCTCCTGTTAGGCACCTGCTTCCTTGTGCCGCGGGGCCAGGCCCCCTGCAGACGAGACAGGCATGCAGGTGAAACATCACAATCACGTGGGCGACAACGCCCGGAGCGCAGGAAAGGCCACCATCCACACCAAGTCCACACCCGAGGTGCTGCCAGAGGCCCAGGCCAGGAAAATGGCCTAACCGTACCCCTAAAAGAGAGGCTCCTGCACACCCGGCCTCCACATAGATTTGGGACAGCCAAAAGGGTGCCGACCGGATGGTCGCCGGTGATAACACGTGAATACATGTGAAACGTGGTTGGTAGTTAAGATTTCCACCAAACGGCTGAAAATGCAATTTCAGGGAGGGCGAGGGGGACACCTTAATACGCCGTCAGGAGCAACTGGCTCGAGCTTAGCCAAATAGGACAGGGCTGTAGTCTCCACTCCAGAAAACCGCGGAAGGCCCCTCACGCCCACGTGTGCGCGGGCGCCGCGCGGGGCGGCGGGGCGAGGGGTCTGGTCCGTCTGGGCAGCTCGGCCTCCGCCTCTCCTTGCGCACGGCCGGGAACCCCTCCAGCGCCTGCACTTCCAGGCGGCTGCTCTGCCGGGTGGGAAGCCGTCCAGAGCGCGGGCCCCAGGCGGCTTCCCGAGGCGGAGAGCACCCTGAACTCTCCCGCGAGCAGGCCTGGGCCGCCGTCGAGTCCGATGGGCTGCGTCCGCGCCTCCCAAAACCACTTCCTGGGCGCCTACAGCCCCAGAACGCAAACGCCTGGGACGCCGCCACTGACCGTTAGTCGCAGGCGGGGCGGGTCACGTGACCCGCGACGGGTCAGAGCCCGGCGTGCGCGGGAGCAC
>NC_043710.1:104519851-104523872 GCF_006229205.1 Suricata suricatta | reverse complement strand
GGGGGCGAGGGCGCTGCGCCGGGGAGGGGGCTGAGGTCTTTGCGGGGCTCGGGTCGCGGGGATCGGGGACGCCCTTCGGGCTCGGGGCGAGCTCAGGTGGGGAGGGGAGTAGGTATACAGGGCAGGACGTGGGGTTGTGTGCATCAGGGGGTTTGGGGGGGAGCGCTCTTGGGCCTTGGCCTGGGGGAGAAACTTCCGAAGGTGGCAGTTTCGGTGGGTTTTGTTGTTTGTTTTCACGTGTGAGTCCCTTTTATGGCAGTGCTGTTGTGAAGTGCCTAAAGCAGACGGAACTTATCTGACTTAGAGGAGGGGTTTATGAACACCTTGTAAAAGACCAGGGGTCCTGGTCACCACTCCCTCCCTCCCTTCCCTCACCCCCGCCACCCTCGCTTTTTTTTTTTTAATAAACGGAGAGCAGCCTCCCCAGTGCGTTCGTCCCTAGATTTTCAATGAGGGAGGAGGAACAGCGCCAGGAACACCAGGCATGCCCCTAAATGCCTTCCTGTTGCTATTATCGAAGAAGATGGAAACCACAGGGATGCCTGGGCTAAGTTGGTGAGAGTGGAACACTGGTTTGGGGAAAATCAAATGGCAGATAATGCCCCTGCGAAGAAACTTGGGAAGCAGGCAACTTGAGAATGTCTTCTAAGGTTACTTTGGAATGTTACAACAGCCCTGCGTCCTCGCCCCTCCACTACTGTGCTTTTCGAGACCGAATGGGAAACCTGTGCCAAGTATGCAAATGAGAGTTCGGAAAGGAGGAATTTCATAAACATTTGGGACGCAAAGCTGTCAGATACCTCCCCGCGGGAAACCCTTGATGGCTCTTTATTCAGTTCCTGCACGCAGAGGACCAGGAGTGTGGAAGTGAACACATGTCCCGTGTAAGGGGTCCCCTCCAGGTCCTGGGCTCCAAAATGAAAGTAACGTGGATGGTATTTCATGTGCTCATTTCTCATGGGGATGCTATTGTTAGGTGTTCACAAATGCCCATTGGAATCTGAGTCAGGATTTTCTCTGGTTTCACAGATCGT
Organism: Suricata suricatta; assembly: GCF_006229205.1. Classification (NCBI taxonomy): domain Eukaryota; kingdom Metazoa; phylum Chordata; class Mammalia; order Carnivora; family Herpestidae; genus Suricata; species Suricata suricatta. Next base: position 104,522,838 of record NC_043710.1, on the reverse strand, counting down.
TTCTATTTGTTTCTAGGACAGTGACTTCAAAACAGGTGGGAAACAGCGTCGTTTTGAGACGGTTGCGTTGATTTTAGGGAAGAGGCTATTTCAGGGGAGAGTAAGTCATACTTGAATTTGCTGGGGACCATGCGCCTGTTAATCAACGGCGTCTCCATTTACCTCTGCCACAGTGACCACGATCAGCACTCTGCAAGTGTGTGTGAGGTGTGCGATGGGCACTTGTATGTAGTCATAGCTATTTTTGGAAAACTTGGAACTCCGGGTGGCTGTGGCTGGCTGGAGTAGTACCCTCACTCCTGGCCATTTGTAGAGCGATGACATTCAGCGTTCTTCCCAGTGATTTCTCCCCATACAGACAGATGATAAGCTTGGAATGCTCGATAATGGTTGCCCTTCTTGTTTTTGCAAAGGAAAGTGCTTGAAATTAGCAGGCTAGGTCGAAGGAATCCTACCCAGGGAAAGTACCTTTCACATCTCAGAGGAAAGGTTTTAATAACTTCCTCCTCTTGATGAGTTTCATGTTAGAAGGGCTCTGTTTTGGATTCTCTGAAGCAGTCTACATTTCCCTTAAAGGGTCCTTAATTGTTCTCATTGGGAACAGCTACCCTGTCCTGACACTCAGAAGCTATTTAAAACCTAGAATGCTTCCCTTCCCTTATTGGTCAGTTGTGTGCAAGGGACAGACAGAACCCTTCATAGCCTCCCAAGAATTTTAGTGAGAAAAATGTAGGACTCTTGAAATATGTTCTCAGTATGTACAAGAGTCTGAAAGAGGATACTTTGTGATATTACTGAATACCCCAGACTGCAGACTAATAATCGAGTATCTACAGAGATTACTTATAGACAGGTTTCTGTATTTTTTCTTTATTTCCTTAATCTTTTTGAATGTTTGTTTATTTTTGAGAGGCAGCGTGAGCATGGGAGAGGCAGAGAGAGAGGGAGATACAGAATCCAAAGCAAGCTCCAGGCTCCGAGCTGTCACTGCAGAGCCCAATGCGGGGCTTGAACCCACAAACCATGAGATCATGAACTGAGGCAAAGTCGGGGACACTTAACTGACTGAGCCACCCAGGCGCCCCCAACAGGTTTCTATGTTTTAATTACTTCTCAACTTGGATAAAAACCAGCAGCAAAATTTACTGTTGTTGTAAGATAAACAACTTGAAGGCAGGTTGCCTCTTATAAACCTGTCATCCTTGGCAGCTGCCCTAGAATTCATCACATGTTCTTGATGCAAACTGGAGCCCAGTTTCCGTGAAAATTTAAGATTCTCTTTGCTTCTTCTTGATTTATGGGCTTTTTATTCGCTTTTACCTTGTCTCATTAGTTGTGATTTTTGGAACATCAGTCAGTGAGTGTTTGGTTGACTTTCCCAACTTTTGTGTTTTTGTTTTTTTTGAGAGAGAGAGAGAGAGAGAGAGAGAGAGGGAGGGAGGGAGGTGGGGGAGGGGCACAGAGGGGGGGGGGGGACGGAGACTGAAGCAGGCTCTGCACTGAAAGCAGTGAGTCCCATGTGGGGCTTGAACTCACCAACCATGAGATCATGACCTGAGCTGAAGTCAGATGCTCAATTGACTGAACCACCCTGGTGCCCTGGCTTTTCCTACTTTAATGCCTCTTCAGCTATAGTTTCTGTTCACACGATGAGTACAATATTTATAAAAAGCACTGACAAGTAATGGCTCAGCAGGCAAGATTTTCTCATGTGTTACATTTCATCAAAGAAATTGAAACAGTAGCCAAGTGAAGCAGATGTTTCTTAAGAAAAATAATGATGCTGGTAATAGTAGTAGCTAACGCTAATTGAGCATGTGCTATATGCCAGACCCTGTGCGCAGAACTTAACATCCAGGGGCGCCTGGTGGCTCAGTTGGTTAAGGGTCCATCTTCACTCAGGTCATGATCTCTCGGTTTGTGAGTTCCAGTCCTGCATCAGGCTCTGTGCTGACAGCTTGGAGCCTGGTGCCTGCTTTCGATTCTGTGTCTCCCTCTTTCTCTGCCCTCCTCCACGTACGTTCTTCCTCTCTCTGTCTCAAAAAATAAACAAACACTAAAAAGAAAAAAATTAAAAGAGAACTTCACATCGAGTGTCTCAGTCCTTAGTGACAACTCCATGTTTTCATATCGGAAGGCTTTTACTTGTCAGATAATTTGCCCAATGTCACCCACGTAATACACGATGCTGCCAGGATTGAGCACAGCAGTTTTGAGTCTCAGAGCCTTCTCTTAGTCAGTGGACCTGTTGGCTTGCGCCAGAACCATTATTTTACCCTCCACAACTCTCCTGATGTTTTAAACTTTGAATCTTCCCTGCATTCTTTCTAAATACATAACCTTCTTTCCTACTTGGTTGAGCGTGCTGCTGTCTAAAGAGGGGGGGTGTGTGTGTGTGTGTTTTAAGGGGATTTCTTTCTTTTCTATTTTTTGTTTTTCTTCTTCAGTGTCTCTTTTCTTGTGGTATAAGAGTTACCGCCCTTTCCTTCTTCCTTTGTTTCTTAGAGATGAATCTAGATGCGTGGTGTCTGCGGGGGGCTTCCTCACTGTGGCCGCTGGAAGAGGCTGCTCCGGCCCCGGTGGGTGGAAGCCAGGGATGCCGCCCGGTGTCCGCTGCCGTCCGGGCCAGTCTCCCGAAAAGGAGTCCAGCCTGTCAGTAATGCTGAGCTTGAGAAACCCTGATCTAGGGGATGTCTCTCCTCAGTCCCCTAAATGATCTCTGAGTTCCTCGATTCAAGCCTAAGCCCCGGACACCTTCACTGTCCCCTGTGACGTTGACACTCAAAATATGGTCTGTGCGCCAGCAGCATCTGAGTCACCCAGGAGGTCCTTGGAAAAGTGGAGATGTGGGTGCGCTAGGGCCGCTTGCACTGCCCTCCAGGCCGAACGTGTAGGTCTCTTCCCAGCTCTGCATTCCCTGACCTCACGGTGGTGGCTTGAAATTGCCACAGTGGGAGTGTTTATACCAAGGAAACCACCAGCTCCGC
>NC_043710.1:104504102-104519751 GCF_006229205.1 Suricata suricatta | reverse complement strand
TCCCTCTCCTCCCCTCTCCCTCTCCTCCCCTCTCCCTCTCCTCAAGAGAGAGAATCCCAAGCAGGCTTGACCCCGAGAGCCGTGAGATCATGAGCTAAAAGTGAGGGTTGGACACTCAACTGACCGAGCCACCAGGCGCCCCAGAACTCCTCTTTTCCATTCACATATGCACACGTGTCCCCAGGCCTCAGACAAAATAGCGACAAAACTGCCTTGTGTCCTGCCCGGCTGTTTGCCTTGCTCAGCGCCTTCCTTTCCTCTCCTTTTTGAACTGAGTTTCTAAGTCCACCTGTTTCTTTTCTAAAGTGTTTTCTCAATGACACTGTGACTCCAGCTCGCTGTGGAGGACTTGGAAAACAACCCCCCAGCCCCCCTCTTGGGCAAGATTAGCTCTTGGCAGTTGGAGGCACAGCCCCCAGACCAGCTGCCCGCGATTGCGGCAGCAGTGTTGGCAAGAAGCCAGTTAGGAGGTGGCTGCGGGGACCAGTCTAGGGTCCAGTAAGAAGAGTGCTGATTGCCCAGAGGCCCGCAGAGAGGCTGACCAGGCAGCAGAAGGTTGGATTGTAGGGCAGTGACCGTTACGTGATCAGCATTTCCCAGGCTACCCAACGAGAGCCTTGCCAATAGTAGGCTTTTACTATTTGTCACTTGGGAATGAAATGGGTCTCTCGGAGGTGACGGGTGGCCAGCCACCTTCTGGTGAAATCTGCAGCCTTCTAGAAGTGATTCTTTTTGCCATTCTCCATGGTTATTCAAGCACCAACTCGAATCCCCTTCTCATGCTTTTATGTGTGATGATTCCTCATTGCCACTTTAAAAAAAAATTTTTGTTTTGTTTTTGTTTTATTTTTATTTTTGAGAGACAGAGACAGCATGAGCAGGGAGGGTCAGAGAGAGAGGGAGATACAGAATCTGAAGCTGGCTTCAGGCTCTGAGCTAGCTGTCAGCACAGAGCCTGACGCGGGGCTCGAACCCACAAACCGTGAGATCATGACCTGAACCGAAGCCATTACCTGACTGAGCCACTCAGGCGCCCCCCTCATTTCCACTTTTTGGTTGATAGTTACTTGGCATTTGACTTTGTTGCTACTTATTATCATTTGTTCTGGTTTTTTTTCCCCTAAAAAACTTCAGTGTATATATTTTTTAATCATTTGCCACAGTCTTAAAGTATTGTAGTTTGCCCTCACTTCTGAACTGGTTACATCGTTTTACGACTTTCTTAGGAAAATGAGGCCTGGAAAAGATGTTCGAGTTTGTCTAATCCATAAAGCCTTCTTCATCTTACAAATGCAGTTATGGGCTAGAGCGCCTGGTGGGCTCGGTCGGTTGAGCGTCCAACTTTGGCTCAGGTCACGATCTCATGATTCTTGAGTTCAAGCCCCAGGTCGGGCTCTGTGCTGACAGCTCAGAGCCTGGAGCCTGCTTTGGAGTCTGTGTCCCTCCCTCCCGCCCTCTCTCTCTCTCTCTCTCTCTCTCTCTCTCTCTGCCCCTCTCCTACTTATTCTCTCTCTCTCTCTCTCTCTCTCTCTCTAAAAAACAAAAACCAAAACAGCCCAAATGCAGTAATGGGTCTCAGGAATCTGATCTCATAGTCGAAGTCAGAACGCTGGCCTCAGGCTTCAGTTCAGTGACCGGGTTGTACCTTCAGGGCTCCAGTGGCCTCCCTTCTGGAACACTCTCTCTCGGACATTTGGGACCCGTATCATTTTGGTTCTTCTACTCTTTCTTCTCCTGTAGGGGCTAACCTGTGAGCTTCCTTGGTTGTTACTTTCCTTGTAGTAACTTCCAAATCTGCACTTGTAAGCCCTGCTTGCAGATGACTTCTACTCTTATTTGTCAATGCTGTTTCCACACGTCTTGCTTATCAGCACCCTGGGCTCTGACCATTTGCTGCAGAGCCGCTTTCGCCACAGGTGCACGAGGCATAAGGATATATGCTTGTAATAATACCATCCGCCACATGCCAGTTATGGCCCTAAGCACTTTTTGGTACATTTTGTGTATTTACAAAAACGCTGTAAGGTATGATTATCCTCTCTTATTACTGATGAGGACGATCAGACTCAGATCTTGATATAGCTTATAAGGGCCTAATATGAGATTAACATTTTTTTTTAATGTTTATTTATTTTTGAGAGAAAGAGAGAGAGAGAGAAACCATGAGCAGGGGAGGGGCAGAGAGAAGGGGGAGCAGAGAGTCTGAAGCAGGCTCCAGGCCCTTAACTGTCAGCACAGAGTCCAGCACGGGGCTAAACCCACGAACTGTGAGATGATGACCTGAGCCGAAGTTGGACACTCAACCAACTGAGCCACCCAGGTGCCCCTCTAAGGGCCTAATAGATTTTAAACCAAACCTGTTTGGCTCCACATTGCAGGTGGGAAATGTTGACTTACTCAAGATTAAATTCTAAGTGGCAGAGCTGGGACTTTGAGCCATTCAGCTTTCTGCCTGGAACACGTGTCTTTCTCAAACCAAACGTTATGCAGGAAGTGCTTTAGGGCGCATTCTCATTGAACCCATAGGGCAACCTTATGAAGTAAAATTCGCGCGAGGAGGAGGTAGAATTTGCAAAGCGGTACCGCTGGTAAGCTAGCAGACCAAAACCGAAGCACGGGGCGTTTTCTTCCAACCTCTGGAGGAGTTTCGTTGGGTAGGTAGGCCACCATATTTTCCATTTCTAACTTTTTCTACATTTTTTTCGTTTTACTAACACATCCGTATGCATCCCTTCATTTGATGGTCCCATCAGTGCCGTCAAAGCTTATGGTAGTTTATTTCCCGAATGGGGAAGGTGATGCCCTGGAAAGTTGAGATTTACCTGGAGGCTAGTAGGTGGTGGAATCCGGGCTATGTAGCCCTGTCCCCACCGTCCTGGCTTTCTACATGAAAAGGGAGGTGAAAACACCAGACATACAAAACTCAATTAAAGATCTGCATGAGTAAGGGCTGGCAGCAGGTCACATGATAGCTTGGTGGTCATCTTATTTATTTTGAGAGAGAGAGAGAGAGAGAGAGAGAGAGAATGGGCTGAGGAGGACAGAGAGAGTCTGAAGAAGGCTCTGCTGACACCAGACGGCTCAAACTCCTGGACTGTGAGGTCGTGACCTGAGCCAAAAGAAGTCAGACGCTTAACTGACTGAGCCACCCAGGGGTCTGCTGATGGTCATTTTAAACTTGCGTTATCTTAAACCGGCACTTGCTGCCTCTTGTCCATGTTAGTACGTTTGTGCTGTCCGCTTTCTTCTTGATGTGTGTCTGTGTGCGAGCACACATCTTTCTTGATTTTATTCAATTGCGGTGACATTCACATAATATACAATTAAGTCTTTTAAATTTATTTATTTTGAGAGAGCGAGCAAGAGTGAGAGCATGCATATGCACAAGTGGGAGAAGGGCCAGAAGGAGAGAGAGGCAGAGAACCTTACGCAGGCTCCGTGTTCAGCACAGAGCCCGACGCGGGGCTTGCTCTCACCACTGTGAGAGCACGATTTGAGCCAAAACCAGTGACCTTTAGTATATATATATTTACAATATTTTGCAGCTACCACCTTTGTGGAGTTCTAAAACATTTTCAAAACCACAAAAGAAAACCTGTATCCCCTGAGCAGTTACGCCCTATTCCTTCCTTCGCCCGGGCCCCTGGCAACACGGATAAGCTTTCTGTCTCTCCATTTACTTATTTCAGATATTCCATATCAATGGAACCGCAGGACCTTTTGTGTCTGGCTTCTTTTACTTAGTATAACATTTTCGGCCAAATTGTAGCCCGTATCCGTACTTCATTCATTTTAACGACTGAGTGGTATTCCACTCTGAGTCTGCTACATTCTTTCCATTTTTCCTCTGGTGGACAATTGAGTTGTATCTACCTTTTGGCTTTTATGAATAGTGCTGCTGTGAACATTTGTGTACAAACATTTTTGAGTACCTATTTCCAGTTCTTTTGGGTGTATTCCTCCAAGTAGAATGGCCAGGTCATATGGCAATTCTGTCTTTAATTTTTTTTTTAATTGACAAACAGTTGCCAAACTGTTTTTCACCACAGATGCGCCATTTTACGCCCCCTCCCAACCCCCCACAGCAATGCACAAGGGTTTTAATTTCTCCACTTCCATCCTCTCCAAACACCTGTTCTTTACCATTTTTGCTTTGTTTTGTTTTCTAACACCCTTCATGTGTGTGAAATGCTATCTCATTATAATTTTGATTTGCATTTTCCTAATGGCTAATGTTGAGCCTCTCTTCATATGCTTAATGGCCATTTATGTAGCTTCTTTGGAGAAATGTTCAAGTCTTTTGCCCATTTTTGAATTGCATTTGTTTGTGTTTGTTGTTTGAATTATAAGAGTTGTAATATATCTGGACACTAGACTTTTATCAGGTTGATGATTTGGAAATGTTTTCTCCCGTCCTGTAGGTTTATCATTTCATTTTATTAATAATGCTTTTGGATGCACAAAAGTTTTTAACTTTGGTGAAGTCCTGCTTATTTTTTTTTTCTGTTGCTTGTGCTTTTGGTGCCGTATCTAAGAATCCATTGCCAAATCCAAGATCATGAAGATTTACTTCTATATTTTAAGAGTTTTGTCATCTTAGCCCTTGTTATTTAAGTGACTGATCAATTTTGAATTAGTTTCGTGGGTGGTGGAGGTAGGGGTCCAACTTGATTCTTTGGCATATGAGTGTCTGCTTGTCCCAGCACCTTTTTTTGAAGAGACTAATTTTTCCCCATCGAATGATCTTGGCAGCTTTGTCGGAGATGAACTGACCAGAGACCTATAGGTTTTTCTAAGTTCCCAGTTCTAACTCGGTGATCTGTATGTTGGTCCTTTCCCGTATTACACTGGCGAGATTCCTGTAGCTTTTTAATAGCGTTTGAAGTCCGGAAGTGTGAGTCCTCCAACTTTGTTCTTTTTCAATATTGTTTTGGCCGTTCAGGGCCCACTAAAATTCCTTATGAGTTTGAGGATCAACTTTTCTATTTTTGCAAAAATGGCCCTTGGAATTTTGACAGAGATTGCATTGAACTTATAGGTCACTTTGGGTAATATTGCCATCTTAACAGTATGAAGTCTTCTGTGATGGTTTATTTTGTGGGTCAGCCTGCCTGGGCCATGAGGTGCCTAGAGATATGGTCACATGTTATCCTAGGTGTGTCTGTGGGGTGCTTCTGGATAAGATGAACATTTGAGTTGTAGATGGAGCAAAGCACATTCCTCTCCCTGATGTCTGTGACCTCATCCAATCACTTGAACACCTAGATGGAACAAAAAGGCTGAGTAAGAGAGACTGTCACCTACCGACTGTTGGGCTGGGCCTTTGGTCTCCTGCCCTCAGACTGGCACTGCCATCATCAGGTTCTCCGGCTTTCCAGCTGAGACCAGTATCTCCAGCTCTTCTGGGTTTGCAGCTTGCCAGCTGAAGGTCTGGGGACTTACCGGCCTCTGTAATTGCAGGCGCCAATTCCTTACAATAAATTACTTCTCACCCACCTCCCCAACACAGACTAGGAATACAGCATTCACTTACACACACACACACACGCCCTATTGTTTGTTTCTTTCCCTGGAAAACCCTGAGTAATCCAGTTTTCCAATCCATCAACCTGAATATCTTTCCATTTTTTTATATTTTCCTTAATGGTTTTTTTTTGTTGTTGTTGTTTTTTTGTTTTTTTTTTACAATGTTTACACTTTTCAGAGGACAAGTCCATCACCTGTTTGGCTAAACTTGTTCCTAGGCATTTTATTGTTTTTGGAGATTATAAATGGAATTTAAATAAATAAATATTTATTTATTTATTTATTTTTGGAAGTGTGCAAGCTGGGGAGCAGGGGTTGCAGAGAGACAGAGGGAACAGAGGATCGGAAACAAGCAGGCGGACAGCAGCTAGCCCGATGTGGGGCTGGAACTCACAAACCGAGAGATCACGACTTGAGCTGAAGTCAGACCCTCAGCCGACTGAGCCACCCAGGTGCCCCTGGAATTGTTTTTTAATTTCCTTTTCAGTTTGTTCATTGCTGCTGTAGAGAAACAGTTGATTTTCGTGTGTTGATCTTGTAGCAACTTTGCTGAATTGTTTGTCAGCAAACAAACCGATGTAGCTTCTTGGGAGTTTTATGTATCTTGTCATCTGTGAACAGAGAGAGTTTTACTTTCTCCTTTCCAGTTTGGGAGCCTTTTGTTTTACTTGCCTAATTGCTCCGGCCAGAACTTTCAGTACGATGTTGAATAGCGTTGGTGAAAGTGAGCATCCTTGTCTTGTTCCTGGTTTTGGGGGATGGCTCTCAGTCTCTCACCATTGAGTAGGGTATTAGCTGAGAGTTTTTGTTTTTGCTTTTTAAATAAAGGCCCTTTTTATCATGTTGAGAAAATTCCCTTCTATTCCTGGTTTTCTGATTGTTTTCATCATGAAAAGGCGATGAATTTTGTCAAATGCTTTTTCAGCACCAGCCCAGAGAATCGGGTGTTTCCCCCATCCTTCTCTCAGTGTGTGCAGCGTATTATATTGGTCAGGTTTCTCACTGGCCTCCTTTTCTGTCATGATCAGCGGTGTTCTCTCAGGCATCCATTTTCAAATTTTGGACTGAGCTCTGTTTCTCCTTTCTTTGAGGTGTTCCCACCTTCTCTGTTCTCCAACTGGCACCTTCCCTGTCTGATCACACCTGTTCCTCTGGTAGCTTTCTAACTCACAGTTAGGCTTTCTTTCCGTAGTCTCATCTCGCTTGAAATAGTTGTTCACCTGTGCTAGGTTAATCTTCTTAAAGCACCTTCATTTTCCTTCCTATTTCTTCCCTGCCAAGGGACCTGTTTCCCATTGTTCATCAGATGAAGTCCAAACTCAAGCTGACGCGGAGAACCTCTCCTGATCCAGCCCCACACCACCTCTCAAGCCCTTGTTGCTTATCTCAAATGGAAACTGCACACAGAGTCCCTCCTAATAATAACTTCTAATTCCACTGTCAGATTTCTAAAACTGGAAGTATGTGAATTTGATTTCTTCTGCCTTTGCCCTTATCTTCCTGGTTTCTCCATTGACTGTAGCAATATATTGCTGAACATGGCATTTTCTTTAATTTGTGAAGGTGCATTCCGTATGTCCGTATTGTAACAGCTTCTCAGCCTCATTTCTTGTACTTAGTTGGGGCCTGGATTCAAATAAATGAAAAAGCCACGTCTTAATGTGCTCTACACTATGAAGGAAGCAAGCTTCAGGACATGACGTCCAGTATGAAAATACATATTCACGTGCATTGGCCACTTCTGGGAAGATATTGGGACCTATCAATAGTCGCTGGGAAGTGGGACAGAGATGGAGAGAAGGAAGAAATTCCTTTTTGCTTTGTATCCTTTGTTACTATTGGAATTTATCTGCACATTTGAAAAAAAAAAAGAGGTGAAAAAAATTGAAAAGTAAATAGTGATTAGTTCCTGCCTGGCTTTTAATTCCAGTTTAACCCCCCTCTGTGCCACTTGAGAGTGGCTACATGTTAAAAGCATTTGATGGTTTAAAAGAACCCATTTTAATTTTTTTTAAACATTTATTTATTTTTGAGAGGGAGAGAGACGGATCATGAGCAGGGGAGAGGCAGAGAGAGAGGGGCACATAGAACTGGAAACAGGCTCCATGCTCTGAGCTGTCAGCACAGAGCCCGACGTGGGGCTCGAACCGACGTGTGGACTGTGAGGTCAAGACCTGAGCCGAAGTCAGATGCTCAACCGACTGAGCGCCCCAGGCGCCCCAAAAGCGTTTGGTGGTTTTTAAAAACCATGGGCCAGGGGCGCCTGCGTGGCTCAGTCGGTTGAGCGTCCGACTTCGGCTCAGGTCATAATCTCACAGTCCATGGGTTTGAGCCCCGCGTCGAGCTCTGTGCTGACAGCTCAGAGCCTGGAGCCTGTCTTTGGATTGATTCTGTGTCTCCCTCTCTCTCTGCCCCTCCCCTGCTCATGCTCTGTTTCTCTCTGTCTCAATAATAAATAAACATTAAAAGAATTAAAAGAAAACAAGAAAACCCAAAATAAAAACCAGGGGCCAGTGGATGAACTGAAACCATCGGTTCCTCACGGAGCCGCGTTCTGCGTCGCCGCAGTAAGCTGCGAGGTGGCGTGTTTCAGGGAGTTTAGTTTTATTCACTGGAAAGGATAGGAAGTCCTGCCCTTGTGACATGTTGTGAGGAGGTTGGAGTTGCTGGAAAAAACATGGACTTGTTGCTGGAAGAACTGCGAAGGCAGCAGGGCTTTTGTGGCCGGGGCCTTGTTTTGTGGAAGGGAGGGGGGTTGGTGGCCGACTCCGGATGCATCGAAGACCCTGCTTTCCAGACTGGATTTCTGGAGTTACTGCTAAATATTTGCTTTGATTCCTATGGCTATACTTTGGCTTTCCTTGGGTACTTAAGTTTCATTTTATTTATTTTTATTTTTAAAGTATATTTATTTTGAGAGAGAGAGGGAGAGAGACAGACAGACAGTGCGAATGGGAGAGGGGTAAAGAGAGGGAGAGAGAAAACCCCAAGCAAGCTCCGAACCACCCACGCAGAGCCCCATGCAGGTCTTGACCTCCTGACCCTGAGATCATGAGCGTGAGCTGAAATCAAGAGTCAGACTGAGCCACACAGGCATCCCTTAAGTTTCATCTTAAAATTGGAAACGCAGGAAAGCCTAACTGTCCATCACCTGACGAATGGATCAAGAAGATGTGGTATATATTCACGATGGAGGACTACATGGCAATGAGAGGGAATGACATATGGCCCTTTGTAGGAAAGTGGATGGACCTCGAGGGTGTCATGCTGAGCGAAATAAGTCAGGCGGAGAAGGACAGATATGTTTGCACTCATAGGTCTAACAGGAGAAACTTAACACAGGACCCTGGGGGAGGGGAAGGGGAAAGTAGTTAAGGAGAGGGAGGGAGACAAACCATAAGAGACTCGTAAATACTGAGAACAAACTGAGGGTTGGGAAGGGTGGGGGAGAGGGCAAGGGGGTGATGGGCATGGAGGAGGGCACTTGTTGTAATGAGCACTGGGTGTTAAATGGAAACCAACTTGACAATAAACTAAGAATAAATAAATAAAATAAAAAAATAAAAAACAAAATTGGGACCAGGTCTTTAATTTGGGAGAGGACTTTATCAGGCACACTTACAAGGAACTTTGGTAGTTTTTTGGAGTAGGAGAACATTCATCAGTTATTCGCGTAGCTTCAAATTTAGAAATGTCTTTGGAAGAATAGACAGTTGGTTGGGATTAGGAAATGTGGATGTCAGAATGATAATAGCTTCCCTGTAATCTAGAAAGCTCCTCGTCACAGTGCTAAACTGGGTATTTTATATTTTATTAAAACATTTTTTGAATGTTAATTTATTTTTGAGAGAGACAGAGCATGGGCAGGGGAGGAACAGAGAGAGAGGGAGACATGGAACCCGAAGCAGACTCCAGCCTCTGAGCTGCCAGCACAGAACCCAATATGGGGCTTGAATTCACAAACTGTGAGATCATGAACCTGACCTGAAGTCGGACACTTAACCGACTGAGCCATCCAGGCGCCCCTAAACTGGGTGCTTTTTTAAAGATAAAACTCTTAATTATTGATTTCACAAATTTGCCTCACCTGATCAAAGAGAGTTTGAATTTAGTTGCAGTTAGGTTTATTATAAAAACTCCGCAGCTTAATGTTTTTACTCTGTGAATAGTCCTGTTCATCACTTATTGTGAGATGAATGACTGTCTTTGCTTTAAGAAAACATCAGACCTGAGAAGTGGACTGGATTGCACTAAAATCAATGAGTAGCCAAGGTCAGAAAGCTTGAGTTTCTTCTTCCTAGAGATTTGTGTGTACCTGTCTTTCTTCTCTGCCTCTGGGCAGGAAAAGAGAGTACTTTTTGTTTAATGAAAACAATGTGGAATTAGCTGAGGAAATGCAAACCTGTTGGCTCTTGCCAGTTATTTGACTTCATTATGACTGGAGCACAGGCTTTGTCTTGTCTCCTGTTGGGTCTGGACTTGTGCGTAGCCTCATAGTTATGGTGAAGTTAGTAATTAAGTCAGCCTCTCGTGGAGGTCGCGGAAAAGCTGGGAGTTAGTAACGGGGTAGGATCCACTGAGCATGGTGTGTCTGTTACTCTCAGACTCATACTTGATACATAGCACTTCCTAGGATTTGGGGTGGATTTAGCTAATCGCACAGGTTTAGCTCAACACTCATGAGACTGAGTCACAGAGTTGTTATTTGTGCGTGTCAGTAACCTGGCTTAATCCTCACGAAATTCGTTGTTGGGGTTCGTAATAGTTATCTTTGAGTTACCTTTTTAACTCAGGACATTTGAGGACAAAATCAGTTTTGTAAACCCCAGTTTCCCAATCTGCACCATGAAGATAACGATTCCTCTCTCTCAGGGTTGTGACAAGGGTGCCGTGTATGTGAGGCACAGAAGTTTCCGGACACAAAGAAGGTGTTGATGTGTTAGTCCCGATTTTTACCAGCGCTGTCCTGCGGGGTAGTGTGTTGTACGGTCTTGCCTTCACGGAGGCAGGGATTTCACATTGAAAACCATGAGAAATGCCAGGTAAAGAGCATTAAGTCCCTTCCATTCACAAGCCCATTTGTTCCCTCAATACGGGGGGTTCGAAAGGGAGGGAACAGTGTGGACCAGAGTTCTGGGGAACGACTGTAAGGAGGAGGTGAGATGAGTGTATCCCTGCGGTGCCTGCGTGGCTCATGGTTCGTGGGATCGAGCCCTGTGTTGGGACCGGCACTGACAGCGGGGAGCTTGCTTGGGACCCTCTCTCCCACCCTCTCTCTCTGCCCCTCCCACAGTCATTCTTTGTTTCTCTCTCTCAAAAATAAATAAATACACCTAAAAAAAAAAAAAAGGAATATAGCCCTTGACTGTGGAGTGGGCATTCCTGGAGATAATAGAAGTTTAGCACTCGAAGGCATGAGAGAGGGTGCATTTGTGAGGGAAGGACGGAGTCGCAGGTTAAAGGTAGAAGCAGGTAACGGTCTTTGAAGAACCAGATCAGGAATTCGGATTTGAATTAACATGTAGAGCATTATCCCCGGAGTTGTACGAAATGATTTTACGTAGCTGTCATCTGTGCCCAGTAGCTTTTTTGGATCACTGAGAGCACAGAGCCTCACGCGGGGGTTGAACCCCCCAACCCTGAGATCATGACCCTGAATTGACATCCAGAGTCAGATACTTAATCTCCTGAACCACCCAGGCGCGCCTCCAGCAGCTTTTAAGAAAGGACAACTGAGAGTTTATCTTCTTACCCTGTGTGTATTATTCTAGATGTGTTAATGTCCACTGCTTCTCTGTGGGGAGAGGTGAGTGGGGCTTTAATCCATGGCCAAATGGGATGATTCCTGAATTACTTAATACTTGGATATCCTATTTCACTGATTCACATTTAATTGGCATTCTGAGATCTCCGAATTGAGATGTTCCTTACGTTGACTGCCTCCAAGGAGCAGGCGGGAAGGAGTGTCTTCACACAAGTGTCTTCACACGTCTGGGCTTGGTCAGAGCTGCTCCTGCCGTCCGGCCCTTGAGCGTGTGCACTGTGGGCACCGCACGGTTGGTTGACTAACTTCTCAGTTTAAAAGATCACACTGTGGGGCACCTTCGTGGCTTAGTTGGTTAAGCATTGGACTTTGGCTCAGGTCATGACCTTATGGTTCACAAGTTCAAGCCGCACGTCGGGCTCTGTGCTGACAGCTCAGAGCCTGGAGGCTGGTTCAGATTCTGTGTCTCCCTCTCCCTCTGCCGCTCCCCTGCTTGGGCGCACACATGATCTCTCTCTCTCTCAAAAGTAAACATTAAAAAAAAATTAAAATAGGGCGCCTGGGTGTCTCAGTCAGTTAAGCGTCCGACTTCTGCTCAGGTCATGATCTCACGGTTCATGGGTTCAAGCTCTGCGTCGGGCTCTGTGCTGACAGCTCAGAGCCTGTAGCCTGTTTTGGATTCTGTGTCTCCCTCTCTCTCTCTCTGCCCCTTCCCTGCTCATGTTGTCTCTCTCTGTCTCTCAAAAATAAATAAATTAATTTAAAAAAATTAAAAATTTAAAACATCACACAGTGATTCATTTAAATAAAAAAATATCTGGATGAAGAAAGGCACAGAAACAGCAGAGTATAAATTTGATTTTACAGGAGACAAAGTATTTGTCACTGGAGGAATGATTGCAATTTCACATTTTCTTGCAAAGCTGCAATCGAGTGTTTTATGGGACCTAAGGAAGGAAGCTACCCTCGGCATATTAAGTTTTGTTAGTGAGAAACGTGCTAAAGAATTGCTTGTAACCTGCAGGACAACGCAGCTGGGGCAGCAGGGGAAATGGCTCTATTTCTCAACATAAATAAGAAATCTTAGAGCCTCAGGAAGCTGGGTGACCAATTCACGCATCTCCTAGGACTGTCACGAAGGCATTGTGTCCTAGTGTAAGTGGCAACTGTTTTCTCCTTCGTGGTGCATAAAATAAGCGTGCTCTTTAGATTCAGTCAAAAATAGTACCTCCGACACAGTACTTCCCTGGTTTAGAACTGATTGTCTTACAAAGTAGTCAAAGGTGTGGTTTTTTTTTTAATTTTAATTTTTATTTTATTTTTAATTTTTTTAATGTTTTATTTATTTTTGATACAGAGAGAGACAGAGCATGAGAGGGGGAGGCGCAGAGAGAGAAGGAGACACAGAACTGGAAACAGGCTCCAGGCTCTGAGCTAGCTGTTAGCACAGAGCCTGACGTGGGGCTCGAACCCACGAATGTGAGATCTGACCTGAGCCGAAGCCGGAGGCTTAACCGACTGAGCCACCCAGGCGCCCCGAAGGTGTGGTTTTGTAAGGCAGGCAAAATAATGATAGAAAACTCCTGACGTTGCGAGAAAGACTGAGGTCAAAATACAAGAATTAACCATCCGCATTGGTTTACATTAAATAGGTGCTCTTTTTTATTTAATGTTTATTCATTTTGGGAGAGAAAGCGTGAGAGAGCACAAGCAGGAAAGAGGCAGAGAGAAGGGGAGACACAGAATCTGTAGCAGGCGCCACGCTCTGAGCTGTCAGCACAGAGCCCGATGTGAGGCTCGAACCCATGGACCATGAGATCACGACTTGAGCTGAAATTGGATGCTCAACTGCGTTCAATACGCTGCATGAGATACTCCGTGCTTTCTTATAAAATAGGCTTCGTGTTGGATGATTTTGTTCCCCACTGTAGGCCGATGTCAGTGTTCTGAGCGCATCTGAGGAAGGCTCGGGCTGAGCTGTGGTGGTGGGGAGGTTGGGTCTGTTACATGCATTTTCTACCGACGATGGCTTTACTGGCATGTAACTCTGTCATAACTTGGAGGTCTGCGTTATTCTACCCTTGTGGGGGCATATTGACTGCGATGTTTTAGAAAATTGTGTATGATTGAGATGTATAGATTCACACACTTTTATACTTAAAATGGAATTAGAATTATTTTGGGGGGATGCCTGGGTGGCTCAATCAGTGAGTGTCTGACTCTCAATTTTGGCTCAGGTCATGATCTCACGGTGCACAAGATCGAGCCCCACGTTGGGCTCCGTGCAGACAGTGCAGAGCCCTCTTGGGATCCTCTCTCTCTCTCTCTGCCCCTCTCCCATTCCCTCTCTCTCTCAAAATAAATAAACTTAAAAAAATTCATAAAGAAGAAAAAGAATTAGTTTGAGGGGGAAAGACTTTTTATAGACTTTTTTTTTCTAAAAACCCTATGCTTATGTTTCTCAAATTTGCCAAGGCTGCATCCGGATGCCTTTTAGTCTGGTAGCCCTGCCCCAGCACCCAGGCCACGACTGCCCTTGACAAGACGCCTAGCTCCAGGAGTGCTGGCCTTAGCAGCGTCAGGTTCCACTTCTGTCCTGTGACGGTGGCCCACGACTGTAGCAGAAAACTGCGGATGCTTTTCTGAGCACTTCTGCAGGCCTGCTTCCTCAGTTATTTCTAGTTGTGTGATATTTAAGTGCGTTCGGCCCTCAGCTGTTGAAGGCATAGGATACTATTTCTGTTACAGCTGACGGCGTACACTGCCTCTCGGAGACATATTCCTAACTGAAGGATAGTTGATGGGAAGCATCAGGTCCTGAATTGGGGCTTAATTCCCGAACAACCTTAGGCGTCGTTATCAATTTGATTTCTTTTCGCTGAATTAAATTTGAACTATTGCGTTTTCAATACTCATCTGAAGGAATGGGGCTGGCCAGTTCTTTAGAGCGAGCTTGCTTGTAAAAAATAGATGTTGTGTGTTGACCTTTGTCTTTGTGTAAAACAGGGTACAATGTTCCAGTGAAGACTCAAAGGCTACGAAGGAGTTATAAACTGATCTTGCAGTAGCTGGAAGTGAACAAAATAGGGTTTTACACGATTCGGACTGATGAAGAGAAAGCCTTCTATGGTTTATTCCTTCTGGAATTTTATTTGTAAATCAGGAAATGTTAGTTCTCTCTCTACTTTTGAAGCCACCAAACCTGAAGTTTTAAATAATGTCGTTGTTGGTATCATTTGTTAATTACGCGATTGGAAATGTAGTCAGTGAAAAGTGACGCACAAAAATGGCATGTGCCGTGTAGCTTAAAATAGCACGTCTTCACATCCATGCAAATTCCCTGGCCTCCCTGTGTGACCCCGTTATGTGTTACTCACGGAGAGAAAATCCTCAGGCACTTTAGCTACTATGAGGGCCGGCTATTACATTTAAATGTGTTACGTACTGAGTAGTTTTACTGTTACTAATATTTTTTCCCACCAGTGCCAAAAGCATTTTTCATGATTAACCTTTAATAAGAGCAATAGATTTGGCATTTCAGAATGCGTCGGACAGTCAGTACCGTGTGGCTTGGAGTCTGTCAGTTCCTTAAAGTAAAATATGCAAGTCTCAAGCCTGATTATCTAGGACGCTTGTTCTTAAATTCCTGAAATGTATCCAGGTTTACTTTCTGACTGATCTGTCTCCGGTTTTTGTTTGTTTGTTTGTTTCTCAAATACAGAGCTGCCGAATGCTGCTAAACCAACTAAGAGAAATCACAGGCATTCAGGACCCTTCCTTTCTTCAGGAAGCTCTGAAGGTTAGTTTCAAGGCCGCTGTTAGTCAGCAGGCTTTCACATGGTTGTCCATATCCTGGTCCTGTCAAGTCAAGCTATTCTTACGCCAAAACGAAAGTGCACACAGGAGCAGGAGCCCTAGGGGTCAGTTCACTGAGTATCTTCAGTGTGCAAATTGTACGGGGGGAGAATTGAGGATGGTGGAGTCTTAACTGGGGGGAACCATACAGGGCAAAAGAGATTTAAGAAACACATCTGCCAATTGCGTTTTATAGCCTTTATATGGATCCTGACTCAAACAAACTCAAACCTCTTTGAGTCAAGCAACTTTGAGTCAAGCAACTTTGACCTGTTTATTTGATATTAAAACACTTGATACTATTTTGTTTAAAAAATTTTTAATGTGTATTTAATCTTGAGAGAGAGAGAGAGAGAGAGCACACAAGCAGAGGAGGGGCAGAGAGAAAGGGAGACACAGAATCCAAAGCAGGCTCCAGGCTCTGAGCTGTCAGCACAGAGCCCAACACGAGGCTTGAACTGCCAAACTGTGAGATTGTGACCTGAGCCAAAGTCTGATGCTTAA
>NC_043710.1:104484276-104504002 GCF_006229205.1 Suricata suricatta | reverse complement strand
ATTGTACAATGTAATCTACAAATCATACACGTTTAAATAGTCTCTGTTTTAACTGTCAGACCACTTTTGATATGTCATAGCTATATATTTTTTTACATTTATTTATTTTTGCGAGACAGAGACAGAGAGCGAACAGGGAGGGGCAGAGAGAGAAAAAGACATGAAATCCAAAGCAGGCTCCAGGCTCTGAGCTAGCTGTCAGCACAGAGCCTGACGCGGGGCTCGAACCCACGAACCATGAGATCATGACCTGAGCCAAAGCTGGATGCTTAACCGACTGAGCCACCCAGGCGCCCCTAAACATGATGTTAATAGATTACTCATAAGAGTATTGTACAATGTAATCTACAAATCATATACTTTTTAAAATTTTTATTATTTTTTAATAGTTTATTGTCAGGTTGGTTTCCATATAACGTACACTTTTAAATAGTCTCTGTTTTAACTGTCACCCCCCCTTTTGATATGTCATCGCTAGCCTGTAAGTCAGGAGTAACAGCAGTGAGGACAAGATTTCATTCTTTGCGTGTTGCGGGACATCAGAGCCTGGCGGGTGCCTTCCTGTAACCGGCCATTTGATGTAAGCTTGAGCTTTGTATTCTTCGCCACACTCTCTTCTCCTTTCTACCCTAGACTTGTGCCTTGACTTACTCAGAATGTCACCAGGGTGGTCAGGAGTTAAATCAAAAATACTCACTATTTATTTTAAAAGCTGTGATGCTTCACTTTAGAAATTTCTACGTTTTCCCTTTCTCCAGGCCAGTAACGGTGACATCACCCAGGCCGTCAGCCTCCTCACCGAGGAAAGGGTTAAGGAGCCCGGACAAGACGTTGTTGCTACAGAACCATCTGACGTGGAGGGGAGAGCTGCCAGCAAAGAAGTACTAGCAAGTAGGTGCACCCAGTCTCTGTCCTGCGCTGACCCAGCAGAACATAGAGATGAGCGTGCCTGCCTTTCTCCCCAGGGACATCAGCCCTTCGGGAATAATGCTGATGGTCGCTGAGTGTCGAGCCATCACTGTGCGTCAGGCACAGTTGAAGCAATCACGTGGATTCATTCATTCATTCATTCTGCACTTATTTAATGGGCACCTCCTATGTGCCCAGCACCCTTCTAGGCACTGGAGATGAGCAGAAGTATGTGATTCCCTGCGTTTGTGTTGCTTATTTTCTTGTGGGGGACCCACAAGTCATTAAGTAAATTATGCGACATATTAGAACATGTTAAGTACCAGAGGGAAAAGTAAAGGAAGGAATGAAAGAAATGGAGAAAGGAAGGGCGCCTGGGTGGCTCAGTCGGTTGAGCGTGTGACTCCTGATTTCGGCTCAGGTCATGATCTGACAGGTTGTGAATTTGAGCCCCACCTTGGGCTCTGTGCTGACAGTACAGAGCCTGCTTGGGATTCTTTCTCTCTCTCTCTCTCTCTCTCTCTCTCTCTCCCTCTCTCTCTGCCCCTCCCCCCAAATAAATAAACTTAAAGAAAGAGAAGTGGAAAAAGGAGCACTGGGGATTGCATTTTAAATGGGCTGAGACTTTGAAGAGTGGAAAGGAGGCGCGCGAGCGAGCCACGAGGCCTGAAGACAGGGATGGCCGTCAGCAGCGGCTCAAGGGCGGCTGGGAGGCCGGACGGAGGCCCAGGGAGTGAGGAGGGCAGCGGGAGGTGAGGCGGCAGAGGGACCAGCACGCAGGTCACACGGAGCCTGGGCGCGTGCTTGGCTTTCCCTCTAGCTGGGGGCTAGGCCGTTGGACAGTTTGGAGCCGGGGAATGACGTCAGCTGGTTTCCACTTCCTAAAGGTCGTTCTGACGGCTCTGTTGAGAACGGAGTTGCGGGGCGAGAGGGCGAGCAGGGATCAGAGCAGGGAGCCCAGGACAGTGAGGAGGCTTTGCGGGGTCTGGCGGTGGGGGCCAAGAGGTGGGGGTGGAGGGGTGGGGAGGCCTTGCGAGTGCGATTTGCTGGCAGCGGAGATCAGGGGTGTGAAAGAGAGAGGACTTGAAGGGGCTCCTGGTTTTGTGCCTGAGCCGCAGAAATGCTGGAGCAGGTGCCGCCAGAGAAGAATGGCAGGTGACAAGGTCCTCTGGCGGCGCTGAGACATCAGGTGGAGGGTCTGAAAGGCAGTGGGACCCAAGTGTGCGGCCCCGGGGAGAGGTCGGCTGCAGAGAGACAAAGCTTGGAATCGTGAACCTGTGAACGGTCTGGGAGATTGGGAGACTGGGTGAGCTTCCCAAGGGGGTAGGTGTGGATGGCAGGGGGCAGGTTCAGTGACTAGAAGTGGACACTCCTGGTGCCCAGAGGCCGTGGCAGGTGGACAGTGTCCAGGGAGGTTGGAGGAACACCCGGGGGGCTGGGAAAACGGGACTCTAGAAGCCAAAAAGCCTTCCTGGAGGAGGGAGCCATCAGCGGGGGCAGCCGGCGTTAATGAGTATTTGGGCTTTTTGCAGTTTTGAGCTATTCTGAATAGTGCTGCTGCGAATATTCTTGTATATATTTTTAGTGCAATAGTGATGCTGTTTGGTTAAGATTTCTCTTTTTGAAACGCATTCATATTGAAGGTTATTAACTACTTCCTTTACTCTTACTGGTGTGTAGTATTTCATAGTCTGGATTTGTTTATTGACTTGGGGTTGTTACGTTGTGTTTTTTTGTTTTTGCTGTTGCGAACAAGGCTGCTGTGAGCTGCTTGATTATGTGTCTCGTGCAGGTGCGCAAGAGTGTCCTTAGTTAGCCTAAACCCCGAGTGTCACTGGTGAGTAGGAAGATACAGTCGTCTTCACCTTTATAGGTAATGATATTTTCCAGAAGGATTCTTGACCTATTCGTTAAACTCCCACTAACAGGATTTGGGGATACCCGTTGCTCTCAAACTGGTTAGGCTGTAAAATTGTTGCCCATATTTTTGATACAAAATATCTTGTTTTCAGTGAGAATTTTTTTACACTGGTAATGAGATTGGGCAACTCTTTGCTTTTGCCCACTCACGTGCCCCCATGAGGAAAATGTCTCCTTGGGTCTTCTGCTCCGATTTTTCTGTTTGCTTTTCTCCTGATTCTTCCTTGATTCCTGACACTCTCTTACTGATAAGAACCTTAGGCTTGATAGGGGCACCTGGTGGCTCAGTCGGTTAAGCATCTGGCTTCGGCTCAGGTCACGATCTCGAAGTTTATGGGTTCGAGCCCCGCATTGGGTTCTGTGCTGACCGCACAAATATGTATAATGTATCTTATACATATTTGATATTAACCCACTTTTTTGGATTTGTGTCACAGACATCCTTTCCATGTTGGGGACTTGGGTTTTTACACTATGGTGGTGAGCTAAATAGCTCAGTTTTATTGTGGCTACATTTATCAGTCTTTTCCTGTGGTTTATGTTTTTTGTTTAAGAACTCCTTTTATGCCCTGCAGTCATGGGATATGAATATTGTAATGTTCTGCTTTTCACGTTCTGTAATCCGTCTGAAGTGGATTTGGAGGCAGAAGACAAAGCATAAGGTAAGGAAGGACACAGAGTCCTTGCCACGCCCCTGGTCCCCAGACAGCTGGTGCCTCGTCCTAGTACTTTTATTAGAAAGGCTTATGTACCCCCTGATAGGCGGTATCAGCTCTGTGTTATATTAGATTTTCATGTTTCCCATTCTATTTCTTGGAGGATCTGTTTTTAATTCTTGGGTATGGGTACCTATGAATGGAATTACTGGGTCATGTAACAACTCTGTGTGAACTTTCTTGTTTTAAGTTTTCTAAAAGCGGACTGTTTTTGTAGATGCAACAATATCACACTTTAGGAATTAATAGTTCTGTGATCTCACTCAAATACCCATGAAGAAATGTCCTTGATCATGTCATTAATAGTATGCTTGCAAGTTGGTTTGGAAAAATAATGATCCCGGTGGCGTTAAAACATTACACGTGTTCCAAATGTCTTTCAAGACGCTCTCTATGCATTAATTCCCTCTCTCTTCTTTACTTGCTGTGTAAGGTCCAGAGAAATCAAGTTCTTTGTTCTGTCAGATTTCCAAGTTCTGAAATTTGTGGATTTCATTCCTGTGGTATCTTTCTGTCCCTTGTCTTTCTTGTAGACTTAGATGCGTAACTGGCATGACTGCGTCACAGGCAGTGGTGTGTGTGTGATCTGTCTTCTATTCTGTCACGTCGAAGACATGAGCCTGGTGCAGGGCCCGAGCTCACAGATGGCGGGATCGTGACCTGAGCCGAGTCAGATGCTTCACCGGCTGAGTCTCCCAGGCGCCACGGTCCTTCGCCGGTTTTCAAATTGGGTTTTTATTTTGAGTTGTAGGAGTTCTTATATGTTCTAGATATCAACCCTTTTTAAAAAATTTTGTTTGAGAGAGAGGCAGTGTGAGTTGGGGAGGGCAGAGAGAATCCCAAGCAGGCTCCATGCCACCAGCACAGAGCCGACATGCGGCTTGAACTCATGACACCACACCGCCAGACCATGACCTGAGCTGCAACCAAAGGGTCGGATGCTTAACTGACTGAGCAACCCAGGTGCCCCTGGATATTAACCCTTCTATCAGATATGTGATTGGTAAATATTTCCTCCCGTTCTGCAATTTGATTTTTTACTCTATTTACATCTTTTTTTTTAAACTTTTATTTCTGAGAGACAGAGAGAAAGAGAGTGTGTGCACACATGTAGGGAAGGAAAGAGGAGCAGAGAGAGGAGGGGACAGAGGATCCCAGGCAGGCTCCGTCCGCACTGTCAGCCCAGAGCCCAATGCAGGGCCCGAACTCATGAACCACGGGTTCACAACCTGAGCTGAAGTCAGACGCTTAATCGTCTGAGCTGCCCAAGTGCCCCATTTCCTCTACTGATTGTAGCCTTTCATGCACAAAAAATTTTTTTAAGTTTGATTTAGTCCCATTTGCCAATTTTTGTTTTTGTTCCCTGTGCTCTTGGTGTCCTATCTAAGAAGTCCTTGCCTGGTCCAGTGCCTAAGGCTTTGTATGGTTAGCATTTTGAAGGGCTGCCAGACTTGGTTCTCCAAACTTGCCCCGCAGCTGCACACAAGGGCTCCAATTTCTCCAAATCCTCATCAGCTCTTGTTATTTTCCTGTTTTGTCTTTTTTGTTTTGGGTACTAGCCATCCTAGTGGGTGCGGGGTGATAGCTCATTGTAGTTTTGATTTGCATTTCCTTAATGGCTAATGATGTTGAGCATCTTTTCATGTGCTTATTGGCCATTTGTAGATCTTCTTTGGAGAAATGTCTATTCAAATTCTTTGCCCGTTTTTTAAAATTGAGCTTTCAGGTTATTATCCAGTTGTATGAGCTTTTTTATTTATTTAAAAAATGTTTATTTATTTATTTTTGAGAGAGAGAGCATGAGTGGGAGAGGGGCAGAGAGAGGGGACAGAGAATCCCAAGCAGGCTCTGTGCTCGCTGTCAGCATGAAGCCCATTGCGGGGCTCGAACTCATGAACCGTGAGATCATGACTTGAGCCGAAATCAGGAGTCAGGTGCTTAATGGACTGAGCCACCCAAGCACCCCTTTTATTTTCTTAATTGTAAGAACTGGCCAGAATGTTTAGAACCACAGTGAATAAAAGTCCTGATAGTAGACATTTTTGTCTTGGTTTTAAAATAAATGTGAAATTTCATAATTACAAACTTTGCTGTGGACTGCTCATGGATACTCTTTCTCAGCCTACGAATATTCTCTTTTCTTCTTAGTTGGCTTCCTGAATAGAGTTGAATGTTATTTATTAAGTACTTTTTCTATATCTATTGAGATGATTGTTCCTTTAAGTGTATTTTGCAGCTCTATTTTCTAATGTTAGCTCAGTACTTCATTCTGCAATGGACTCAGTGTAGTGTTACTATTCGGTTTTTGGGGGTAGATTATTGGGTTTTATTTGCTAATATCTTGTTTCTTTTTTTACATCTCTGCTTATGTTTGTTGCTTTTCCTTTCTCTTCCTATTCCGGACTGGTTTGGGATATATCTACATGTCACGCTGACTTCTTTAAATGAGTTGAGGAGTATGTGATCATCTTCTTTTTTGTTTATTTGTTTTGAGAGAGATAGAAGGGGGTGGGGGGAGCGTCAGAGAGAGAAGGAGCAAGGGAATGCCAAGCAGGCCTCATGCTGTCAGCCCAGAGCCTGACCCCACAGACCACAAGATCGTGACCTGAGCCAGAAATCAAGAGTCGAACACTCAACCAGTTGAGCCACCCAAGCGCCCCTGGGGAGTGTGTCTTCTGTTCCCTAGAATAGTTTGTGTGAGATTGAAAATGTCTGTTCCTTGAACGTTCAGTGTTTAGCTGATGGTTTATGATGACAGATAAAGAACCCAGGGAACCTACGGATATTGGTGTGTCTTCTACTCTGTGGGATAAGACTGCGGAAGGGGCTGTGTGACTTGTTGCGTCTCAGTAGCTTATTGTTCCTGTCCTCTTGGCTAGTCTTAAGGTCACCATACAGCTGCGAGTTCCTCATTTGACCCGGCGCGGAGTAATAAAGCGTTCCACACGTAGGGCAGCGGCGTGGGAGCTAGGGCGCGTCTCCCGTTTTGTGAATGCCTTTGCCTTTTTCCCTCCTGTTCAGCCAGAAGGACGGTGTTTCCTACACATCGACTAATTAGATTTGTTTCTCTTCCAGAAGTGATAGACCTTACTCACGATAACAAAGATGATCTACAGGCTGCCATTGCTTTGAGTCTATTGGAGTCCCCCCAGATTCAAGCTGATGGAAGAGATCTGAACAGGTCACTGATGCAATGTCATCCTTCTCCCCACATTAGTATGTAGGTCAGAGGCAGTAATAGCTGTGGAGCCGCTGAGGGACAGTTCTGCCATGTTCTCTTAATTGCATCCAAATGAAGTTTCTTTTAGGAGAAAATTTAAATTCCCATTAGCTCACTTGCTCTTGTTTACTTTCCGGCAAAGCCAAATACGACAGAGGTCTTGCAGCAGATGTGGTCTTTGAGTAGCAGCCTGCAAGCCCTTGCGAGGGGGAGAAAACCCACCCCAGCACGAGCATTGGGCAGTGTGCATCCCCTTTAAGATGAACTTGGAGCCTTCATACATTGAGGGTTGTGTTATCGGCTCCTTAAAGGGAGTTACCACTCAACTCCACTGTCTCAGAAGTGACCACGGATACCTTTTCTGAATGGGTCGTAGTTTGACGATTGCCTGGTATTCTTCATTAACCTCTAGTTCCAGCGGTGGCCCGTCAGTTTCTGGCCATGACGATCCCCT
Organism: Suricata suricatta; assembly: GCF_006229205.1. Classification (NCBI taxonomy): domain Eukaryota; kingdom Metazoa; phylum Chordata; class Mammalia; order Carnivora; family Herpestidae; genus Suricata; species Suricata suricatta. The sequence continues at coordinate 104,496,783 of NC_043710.1, read as the reverse complement.
CACACTGCTGAGTCACTTCAGGGAAACCCAGGGACAGGGTTTGTGCACCAGGCAGTCTGAAGGCCCTTATCCGCAACATGTCTTTCTTGCCTCTCTCAATGGCAAGGTCTGAGATAGGGCACTGTTGCTGAAATCTGAAACTTTTAATATGGCAGCCATAAATAGACTTTGAGTGTCAGCTTGGTTCCATCATGGACCTTATTGGTAATAATCTCTGTTACGGAAAGATTAACATCCCTGTCTAAACCTTACTTTTCACTTGGATTATAATCTTATAGTTACTGTATAGTGCAGTGATTACCCAGGAAATACCGTATCCGGTATTTTGAATTACCTATGAAAGATGATCGTCTTTCTCCACATAACCCATTGTTCTTTAACTTTTTCCTTTTTTGTTGTGTGCCACGTTGGCACAATGTAGGATGCGCGAGGCAGCCTCTGCAGAAACTAAACGCTCAAAGAGAAAACGCTGTGAAGTCTGGGGAGAAAATCCCAACCCTAACGACTGGAGGAGAGTCGGCGGTTGGCCAGTCGGGCTGAAGAATGTTGGCAACACGTGTTGGTTCAGTGCTGTCATTCAGGTATGACGTTGAAGAAACAACAGCGTCTTTTGGAAACAACTTTGTTGTTTATTGAACTGAAAGCTGAGAAACCTAGCTTCGAGAAATGGGAACAGACCTTTTCCCCCATGGCCTTGCTGTGTTTTGGTTGCTCTCCTGTGTTTGGATCTAGGTGGTCTGGTGTCTAAATTAGGCAGTGCTAAAAACAAAATACCCTGTGGTAGCAAATTCGGTTGTAAATATGTCCAATAGGTGGTTTGGATCAGCGTTTTGACTGAAAAGTGTATTACAGCAGAGCAAGAGTTAATGTGGAGAAAGCAGTTGGGACGGGGATAGATAGCCAGGCAGGAAAAGATGGCGGCCTGGAACAGGGAAGTGGCATGCGCCATGCCAGGAGAGAGGTCGAAGCGTTCTAGAGTCGTGCAGCAGATAGATCTGCAGGTGCTGGGGGAGTGGTTGGCTGGAGAGGATATGCAGGAGACCACCGAGAGAGACGCCAGGGTTTCTAGCTTGAGAACCCAGGCGGATGATAGCGCTGTCGGACCCGGAAGAGGACTATTCGGGTGTGTGTGAGGAGCAGGATCTCAGTTTGGTTCTGCCCGTGCTGAGTTTAAGCTGTGTCACGAAGATGCGCGTAAGCCGGCAACTACTTGAATCTGTTGTTCAGGAAGAAGATCCGGGCTACAGACAGAGCTGTAGGAATCCGCAGCTTAGAGCCGGTGACAGAGCCCCGGGAGTGATGAACCCCCCGCCCCCCACCGAGAGAGTGCCGCCTCTCCGGAAGTACCTCCCGGGCATCTTAACCTTAACAGGGCCGCAGTGCGGCCCTTGATCCTGCCCCGCCAGTCTTCCCCTTCGTGGTACTTGACCTCTACCCGGCTGCTCGGCCAGAAGTGGAGGCCTCCCTTCCCACATGTAAGGTCCAGATTCATGCAGCTGACTCTGGGCCTGGCCCTGTGTTCGCACCGGGGAAACAGCAGTGAATAAGTGAAAGTTGTTAACAAAGAGTTTACTTTGAAGAGCCTGGTGGGATGGACAGTAAAATCCATATATCGGGGTGAGAAGGGCTGTAAAGAGGAGAGAAGGGAGGAGGAGCGGGGCAGGGAAGGGGCCTGAAGGGGCTGAGGGAATGCGCCCTATAGTTACACACAGGGCCCTGCAGGCAGGGGAACAGCATGCAAAAAACCCAGGCTCAGGAGCTTGCTTCACATGCTGGGAGACAGGAAGAGGGCAGAACTGAGTGCTCAAGGGCGGGGAACCGTGATGCCGTCAGAAAGGTGGTGGAGGTGACGTGGGGGAGCTCAGGGTCATGATGAGGACTTAGGGATTGACTCTGCGGTGGGAAAGCATTGGCAGGTTTAGAGCAGTGAAGTGGGCTGATGCCCCTCCTCCGCTTCACGAAGATGCTGGCTGTCTGTGTTGAGGCTAGCACGTGGGAAGGAATGCGGAATGAGGGACCTCAGTCCGTCCTTTCAGAGAGGATTGGGGAGAGAGACTGAGGTCCCCGCCTACCCTCACAGCCTCCTCAGCCTTCTCACCTGTGGGCACATTGAAAGGCGCGCAGGGGCCTCTCTGCTGTCAGCATGGAGCCCATTTTGGGTCCTTCCCCCTCCTCCCTCCTTCTTCCCCTCCCTTGCCCACGCTTTCCCTTTCTCTCTCAGAAAATGAATAAACATGAAAAGAAGAGAAAAGAGAAGAAAAGAAAAAGGAAAAAAGAAAGGCACAGAGAGGATCGCAGAGTAAGGTTTCTGAGAAAACCCGAGAAGGAGCCTGGAGGGAGGGATCAGGCCCGAGCAGGAAAAGGCCAGGGGAGAAACAGAGGACAGGAGAAGGAAGAAATGCTCGCCACGCATTACAGCTGAGGTGGCTTCTGATCATCCCTGTGAAATAAGCAGCCATCTTCGGAGTCCCTGCAGAAGGGACGGTGTCGGGTTGTTAACGGGACAGTGGCTGTGGACGGTGGGGACCAGTCGGCACCAGGGCAGGACAGTGGGATTTCTGCGAACTGCAGGTCTGCTGGAGGGTGTTGACCTTAAATGGGTAGTGATATCAGGATGGCTTGTTTTATCTGGACTTTCTCTTAGCAGCGCTGAGACTCTTAAGTGGAAAATGAAAGTTATTCAGGTTGGGGGCTTTGATGGGTTCAGTGACAAGGGCAGTTTGAGGATTTAATGGGGGCTGGTTAAAGACTGGCATCAAAGCTAGAGAGAGGGAGGAGTGGAGACAGGAAGGGACTGGTGGTTAGGCGGAACCGAAGGGAGTCCGTTTGCTTGGGCCTTGATGAAGTCAAAGAACAGGTGTCCTCTGGGTAATTGGATCAGTAATGTCAGAAGACAGGTTATAGTTCAAGAACGGGCTCTTCTGACTGTGGGATCTGAGAATTGGCTGCTTCTCCGGAATTGATGCATCCTGCATGTGACCTCAGATGTGGGTGTAGAGATGGACCGGAGGAACGTGTCCCTAGAGAGAAGATGCTCGCAAAGCCAAGGGTCCTTGGGCTGAATGGATGCACTCACTGTGTTCCCTCAGCAGATGTTGGTTGAACACCCACTGTGTGTCTCACCCTGGTCCAGGCCCTTGAGATAAAGGAATGAATAAAAGCAAGACAGAGCCTTGGGTTTGTGGAACTTGAATTCTTGTGAGGCAAGACACACCGAGAGCCGTAAAGTAGGGAAGTAAAGAGTTCCCTGAGTGTACAGAACATGGAAGGTAAGGATCGGTGTGATGGAGACCAGAGCAAGGTTAGGCATGTTGGAATTGCTGCGGGGGGGATGGGAGAGTCAGGGCGCAAGATAAACTGTGTGCTTTGGCCTCGCCCAGGCGATAGGGTTGAAGCAGATGCCAGATACATGAGAGGCGACGGAGCGAGCCAGGCAGCTTCGGGGAGAACATTCCAGGTGGAGGAAACCACAGAGCAAGGGCCCCAAGACAGGAGTGGGCTTGGTGTGCTCACGGGGCTCAGGAGGCCCGAGGGGCTGGGATGCCAGGAGCAGAGGGGGAGGCACTGGGGTTTCTGAGCAGAGCAGTGATGAACTCTGACCCCTCCTGTGGCCACTGTGAGGGGAACAGAATGGAGGTGGTGAGGGACAGGCGGACAGAGCTGCACAGGAGGCCACTGCCCTTGCCCATCTCAGAGGTGATGGTGGCCTTGGAGGAGGTTGGATTCTGCCTTTATTCTGAGGGCAGAGCTAACAGGATGTCCGGTTGGTGTGTGTGTGGCCAGGCCTTGGGCGAGGAAGAGCTGTTACCCGTGGCAAGTGTCTGTGAACCAGGGCTGTATTTCTGTCATATCGGGAAGACAGGACCCCGTGTGGCAAGCGAATCTGTCTGCGGGGCGGGAAGGGATGTCCCTGGAGGCAGGGAAACCATGAGCAGTGACCCAGGGGAGGAGGGAGGGGAGACTGACGAAAGCACTTGGTAGGGATGGTGGGGAGGAGGTGGTTACAAAGAGCAGCCCCGCAGGCGGAGTCCAAGTGGCTTCTTCCTCGTTGGATGTGGACGGTTGAGAAAGAGAAAGGGCTTGGAGGTTCCTCTGAAGTTGTACACTGTGCCGAGCAGAGGAGGAGTGTGCAGTCAGGTGACACAGAGGATGCAGGAGAAGCAGCAGGTGCCGGAGGGTCGTGTGGACACACTGGATTGGGAAATGTAGTGTTAGCTCGCACTGCGATGGCTTTTAAGATGGCGGAGTCTTTGGGGGAAGCCTGCCTGGGGTGAAGGGGAGGAGGCGGAGCTGAATGACTTGTGAGCGTCAAGCCATTCTCCTCGTGGAGGAACAGAAGTCCTGGGAAATGCTCTGGCGCAGTCGGAGTGGGAATGACCTGGGCAAGGGGCAGGTGAGGTGGGGAGAGAGGAGGGCAGGTGGAGTGTGGAGCAGAGAGGTCTCACCCCGCTCCGGATCGACATCACCATTGGTGCAGCAGCGTGACCGGGCTCCACTGGCACTGCCCGGGGGGGGGGGGGGGGATGCTCCTCCTGTCGGTCGAACCACTGTTGGGTCATCACAGTGGGAGGGAAGCCGGAGGCCTGATGCTGCTTCCAGACTTCCGGTGGGCATGGCTGAGGGGAAGCCGCCTTCCGGTGGGCATGGCTGAGGGGAAGCCGCCTTCCGGTGGGCATGGCTGAGGGGAAGCCGACTTCCGGTGGGCAGGCCTGAGGGATCTTCTGCGGAGTGCGTGGGGATGAGGCGTTCTCTCTGTACAAAGGATTTGTAAGAATGTCAACCCTCAAGAGATATTCATAGCAGAAAAGTGTATGAGTTACAAACAATAAGCCAGAGATAACTGCTGTTAAAATTAAAAAAAAAAATACTGTTCCTGTGACGAAGAGTGGAGAGGAGCACACAGGGGTGTATGCAGCACCCCGCTTTCGAAATAAACGCTGCAAGTCCGCGGACTGTCGGTCCCTAAACAGTGCGCCAGTGTCTTGTATATATGTAACCTTACGATAAACCGTTTTATTCTCTCTTTTTCTGGAACTTGGCCCTCCACAGAACGCAGCTCCGAGACTGCTCCGAGTCGATCCTGTGGCTCGTATGCTGTCGGTCCCACGGCTGGGTCTTAGGCCCCGTTACGGAAACAGTTGCTCTGCAGTGTTAATGACTAATAAAGCCTGTGTTGTCGTAGCTTATTCAGGCTCTCCCTCTCGTTAGCCACTGCGTTGTTTCTGGTTTTCCCCTAAGAGAACTGATAATTCGGTCGGCTAAATTTTTAGGCGGAGCCATCATCATTTCCTTGGAGTAGAAGTAGAAAGAGCCGGTGACAGCATACACACTTTTGAGGTAAAAAATCTCTTTTTGCTGCAGTTATTTTGAAAGAAAGGCTAGGAATCTGTTTCTCTATTTCAGTCTCTCTTCCAACTGCCCGAATTTCGACGGCTTGTTCTCAGCTACAGCCTCCCGCAGGACGCTCTTGAAAACTGCCCGAGTCACACGGTGAGTAGGCGGGAGAACTCCTCAAGCTCCCTTCGGTCCCGTGGGTCCCGAAGGTTTGGCCAAAGCCGCCGGCCGGTCGGCCCGGCGGCCTCGGCCTCTCTGCCCCTGGGCGGGAGCTCCGCGGGAGGCGTCCCGCTCGGCAGCCCAGGCCGAGTGATGCAGAACGCGGGACCTGATGCCAGAGGCCTGGACCCTTCCAGAAGGGCCTGTGGTGCTCGCCAGAGGACGCGGCCTTCTGCCGGCGCCCTAACCCTTCCCAGGATTTCACGTCGGGGATGCACTTTCCTAACGGGAGGCAGGGCAGCAGCTTAGGAAAAGAAATCTTTTTGCCTTTCTGCCGGGATTCCCTTTCTGGCTTCCACATAGAGACTCCTCCGTTCAAGGCAGCCCCACGCAGACCTCCCGGGTGTCCGTCACACAGTTCGAGTCCCGACCGATCTAGATCTAGGGAGGGATCGCTGACAAGTCTTCTCGGTGCTGTGTTCTAATTTCCCAAGTGAGGGGTTGTAAGGGTGCTCGTTGCTGTCTCCTCTACAGGAAAAGAGAAATATCCTGTTTATGCAAGAGCTTCAGTACTTGTTTGCTCTGATGCTGGGATCAAACCGCAAATTCGTAGACCCTTCAGCAGCCCTGGATCTCTTAAAGGGAGCATTCCGATCGCCCGAGGAACAGCAGGTGCGAGAAGCCCGTCATTCTCGTGTTTTCCCTCCAGCCCGGTGACGTTTGGCGTCCTGCCTTGTTGCTCTAACGCCGATGTCGCTTCAGCTCAGCCGCGTAGGGAGCTGTGAACAGGACCGAGGGCCGGAAGCAGACAGGGTCGAAGTTCGCAGGCAGGGGCGGCTGGAGGAGAGACGAGCAGATTGGAAAACACCCCGGTGATTCATAGCAAGGGGCCACCGACAACAGTAAAGCCCTTTGCGCCTTCGCCTCGGGATGGCCCAGACACAAACCCTGTTTTTAATATCATCTAACCCTAAGTTCAGCAGCTTTTCTGGGCCGTCTTTCTCTTCTAGACGTTAGGACTTTGCTTTCCCGGCCTCTGTTAAAACACAGAGCTGTCCGCATCAGAGCAGCGCCTTCTGTGTAAAATTGATTTTTCCCTCATTTATCTCAAGGTCCTGCAGTTCTCCAAAATTCTCAACACATTTCATAAAACTTTCCTTTCTCCAGTCAGAGCTCATATTATTCTCGAGGACTGTCCGTAGTCCCTTCCGTGGACTTTTTTTTTTAAGGCATACCGGGAAGATTTGTTGGCTGGTTGGTTACAAGTAGGTGTGGCCAGCAGGGGGGGACTTCTAGTCTCTTCCGTCGCCGCGGGCTAGTCGGAGGCTGCCCTCCAGCGCTCCTAGCGTCCTGATACTGGTCCTCAGTGAAGAAGGCCTTTCAGGCAGCGCTGTCTCACTCCTTGGTGGCAGGAGAGCAGATTTTCATTTCCTCTAGTATGGGGTCTAACTCTTCTGCCATTTGTGCCTCTCTTATAGCAAGATGTGAGTGAATTCACACACAAGCTCCTGGATTGGCTGGAGGACGCATTCCAGCTGGCCGTGAATGTTAAGTGAGTGTTGAGGATTCGTTTGTACCGCCTTCCTGCTCACAGCGGTCCCTGGGGGAGAGGGGGCAGAGGTCGGGATTTGCTTCTCAAGCGGAAATTGCTGGGCTTTGCCAAACTTCATGGGGTCACCACTCAGATACTTGTCATTTTGTATCCTTGCCTTCGGTTTCGGCTCTGAGGATGTAGATGAGCATCTTAACCTGCAACTTTTTACTGAAAGGGCCGTAACTCTTAACTGCTGAAGTCACAGCCCGTGCTCCAAAATGTATTAAAAAGTCCGATCAGTCCTAGATGTGAGCGCAGTGGTATCACGTGAATACCCTGCATTTAATCGTTTCAGTCACCGAAATGAGTTTCAGAAGTGAAAATTCCAGGCGAAGACTCCCAGGATCCCTTTTCGAATACAGATGCTGAGACATTTTCTACACTGTTTTAATGCTGAGCGCAGGAAGTGCACGTCTTAGGACAGCTGGGCACACGGCAGCTTGCATAGTAGCCGTTTAAGAAGGGCTTGTAGAAAGAAACGGTTTTGTTCATTTATGTTGTGCCACTGGGGAAACTTTGTGTTTATTTGCAAACTGCACAAGAGGGTTGATTCTCATTTCTGTCCTGTTCTGTAACTCGTGTACAGATGTCCCTTGGTTGTGTGTGTGTGTGTGTGTGTGCAATGACTGTGTACGGACACATGTATTTTCCTGCGTGTGGGACCCTCCTGTTAGACGTTCAGCTCCCCACAGCCAGGCCCATGCGTGTGTTCCATGCGTATTGAACTGAATTAGCCTGTTCCTTATTTCACACCATGTCTGGCTCCTCGGAGGCTGATGAAAATGCGCTGTTATCGCTTTTGAATGCCGGTTGGGTTGAGTGCAGAGCTTATCTGATCCACATGATAGAGAACTGTTTCCTCTTTTTGAAAGCAGCAATCCTAGGAACAAATCTGAAAACCCAATGGTGCAGCTATTCTACGGGACTTTCCTCACTGAAGGGGTTCGTGAAGGTAAATTCTTTCCTCTCAACGTTCATTCTAGACCCGTGACCATACCTGTCTTCCTCGCCAAGGCTTTTGAGTCAGGCCGTCCCAGGTCTGAGTATCGGTTCACACTTATTCGTGTGTGTGTAATCCTGGGCAAACTGTGTGAGTGCCTAGACCCTCAGTCTCTTCATCTGTGAAGTGGGCGTAGTGTGTGTCTGAGAATTGTTAGATTAGATTGTAGAATTTTTGCACAGCCTACATCTAGTGTTAACGTCCACCGCAGTGATGCTGCTCAGTTTTCTCTATGTTGTTTTTCCCAATGCAATGCTTAATCTCAAAAGGCTTTATTGAGTTAGACTGCCAAAAAATGTTTCTCTGCTATGGAAGCTTATCTAACCTGCATGTTGGATGTGTAATTTTAGTTCTTTTTTAACTATGGAGAATTTTTAACACACGCAGATAGAGCAGTCTAAAAACCTGCACGAATGCGGCAACATCAGCCCATGGCCAGACATTCCCTAACTCGTGCTTTCTCTTATCCCTCCGATACTCTCTTTAAAACAATTCAGTACCACTCCTCACTCCAAAAAAGCATTTCTTAATCAAATATCTAGTCAGTGTCCAGATTTCCAAGTTGTTTTATAAATTTTATATATTTGGGGGGGAGGGAATGAGTTTATTTTTACAGTTTGTTTTAATCAGGATCCAACTATGGATCGTTTATACTTGGTTGATAAATCCTTTAGGCCTCCTCACAAAATCTGTACACTATCCCCCCATATTTTTTTCTCTTGAAATGTGTATTTTAAGCAGCTAGGTTGTTTGGGTGCCTGGGTGCTGCAGTCAGTTAAACCTCTGCCTCTTGACTTCGGCTCAGGTCATGATCTCACGGCTCGTGGGTTCGAGCCCCATGTCAGGCTCTCTGCTGACATCATGGAGCCTGCTTGAGATTCTGTCTCTCCTTCTCTCTGCCCCTCCCCTCTTGTGCGCTCTCTCGCTCACACACTCCCTCTCAAGATAGATAAATAAAAGAACTTAAAAAAAAATTAAGAAGCCAGGTTGTTTCTGGGATTCCCCACAGTCTAAAATTTCTCCACGTGCACATCCATGACACACTTTACCATGTTCGTCTCGACTCCTCTTTTTACAAATTGGTAGTTGGATCTAGAGTTTGATCAGATTCAGGTAAGGCTTTTTTTTGGCACGAGTAATTCACGAGAGGTGCATAGTCCTTGATCAGGAGGCATACACTGTCTGGTGGTCTTTCTTCTTGTGAAAGAAAGTTCATGGTCGTCGGTGGCCAGCGCCGGGACCCACTGGCCATTGGCAGTTGCTGTACGGGCTCGTACTCTTCTAACTGGTTCTCGGCAAGTTGCTGAATTAAGAAGATAACCTGTCTGTGTGGTGCCAGTAAAAAAGGCTTCAGGTCATACGAGTGACGTCTTTAAAAGAGCAATCTGTTTCTTTGCCTAGGAAAGCCCTTTTGTAACAATGAGACCTTCGGCCAGTATCCCCTTCAGGTAAATGGTTATCGCAACTTAGACGAGTGTTTGGAAGGGGCCATGGTGGAGGGGGACATTGACCTGCTTCCTTCCGATCATTCGGTGAAGTACGGACAAGAGGTAAGTTGGACGTCTCTCTTTCTGCCGGTGACAGAGCCAGTTAAGTAGGACTGAGCTTTGTGGCAAACTGTCTTCCCATCAGATAGGAACTAACTTTACCCTTCACACATGTCGGACAAGTCTGAAGTCTCAGTACGAGTTGATACGCGTTAGTCAGTCCTAGTGTTTGATAAATGAATTCTTTACCGAAAGTATGCATTTGAGTTAATCATGTGAGGTTGTATGCTGCTTCTGATGTTTTAAGTATGATCAAGTCTCTCTTTTTCTGTTGAAGCCTACCTGTACCTGAGTAGGGAGAGCGCACTGCCTCCATATTTTCGGAGGGTAAAAGTACAGTGATTACCTCCTATGGTATGCCATTTAGCATATTTTCCCTATTATAATATTTACTGTTCTTCATAGTAAAGTCTGCCTTTGCTTTTAACAGTTTTCAAGTTTAATATTCATTTATTTTTGTGGGATGGAAAGAAGGGGGGAGTTAGAGGGAGAACACGGGTAATCAGTACCCCCGTTGGGTCCAGTTGGGTTAAGAAGTAGTGAATCGGGAGCACCACTGTCCGTACCGCACAGCTTGGATCATTCTCCTTTCGTCATCCGTGTTGAAACAGCTGTGGGCTGAGGTGATTCCAACTCAGTTGCTGACTGTCTTTGAATCCACATCGGGAGCCTGATGTGAGCCTTGTCAAAGCGCACGAGGCAGCCGGAGGGCCGAGCTGCCGGCTCCCCGGCTTTGGGAGGACGGTCCTAACTCGGGGCGGGGAGGCACAACATGTGTCCCGCGCATGCCTGGCCGATGCGCACTCTTAAAGAAGAGAAGGGGTATTCGGCAGCTCCTTAGGGCTCTGGAGACCTTTATTCACGAATGGGAGCCCTATATAAAAGAAAATAGGAGAACTCTTATCCTGATTAAGGTCGACCCCGAGGGCAATCCAGGCTGTCTGGATTTGCCTCATGCCAACAGGGGTGCGTGAAGGGAGCTTAGCCGTCTGCACCTTTGGTAAAGGGAGCATTGGAGGGCTGTTCCTGCACACCTCTCGCATCCAGGTGAAGTGAGCAGAAATGCCTTTCCTGGGTTAGCTTTTCCTCATCTGGGGTTGGGAACAGTGGAGATCTTGTTTATAAGTCTGTGCATTCTTTCCTTGAAACTCAAGGTTAATATTCTAGGTTGATCTGTAAAGTCTTAGAGTTCAGAGACTTTTCTCAGAAACTTGAGCACTCAAAATCATGAGGCCATTTCAGGTTTCCTTCTTAGAAATCAAGGGGAGTCACAGTATGTTTAATAGATTGTGAACAAATGGTATGTATGTACACATATTAGTGTTTTGAGCCGATTTCATGGAGATCATGGTCTCCTTAGTTATATAGTTATATGCTGCTTTGGTCATAATTTCTAATTCTTTGGTTAGGCTAGCCATTTTCTTCAGGTTTTGACCCTCTTTTGAATACCAATAAGTTAGTGAATGAGTTGTGTAGCTTCTTGGTGCGGTTCCTGCATTTAAGAGTGGTGATTTCTGAGGATAATAGTTGAGCAAATGTCGACTGGCTTGTAACTATGGAAACTTGAGGGATGCGTAACCATATTCTCTAGAAGGGCCTGATTCTAAGTGGTCATTTTAGTATTGGGGTTTAAAAGAAAGCTCTGGGGTGAATTTGATTTGAATATAAATTTTATACCAGAAAAAGAAAGTTTAAATCTGGCTTTTTCTATTTCCTCAAATTAACTTCTTTCTTTCATATTTTTTCTTCTGACACAGCGTTGGTTTACAAAGCTGCCTCCAGTGTTGACCTTTGAGCTCTCAAGATTTGAGTTCAATCAGTCCCTCGGTCAGCCAGAGAAAATTCACAATAAGCTGGAATTTCCTCAGATCATTTATATGGACAGGTGAGTTCTGTGAGGAATTGTTTTCTTTTTTTTTTTTTAGTTTTTCACTTGAGTCTTTTTTTTTTTTAATATTTTATTGTCAAATTGATTTCCATACAACACCCAGTGCTCTTTCCCACAAGTGCCCTCCACCATCACCACCATCTCTTTTCCCCCCTCCCCCTTTCCCTTCAGCCCTCAGTTCGTTTTCAGCATTCAGTAGTCTCAAGTTTTGCTTCCCTCTCTCTCCCCAACTGTTTCCCTCTTCCCCTGCCCCTGGTCCTCCATTAGGTTTCTCCTGTTCTCCTGTTAGAACTATGAGTGCAAACATATGGTATCTGTCCTTCTCCGCCTGGCTTATTTCTCTTAGCATGACACCCTCAAGGTCCATCCATTTTCCTACAAATGGCCAGATCTCATTCTTTCTCATTGCCATGCAGTACTCCATTGTGTATATAGACCACATCTTCTTGATCCACTCATCAGGTGATGAACATTTAGGCTCTTTCCATGATTTGGCTATTGTTGACAGTGCTGCTGTGAACATTGGGGTACATGTGCTTCTATGCATCAGCATTTCTGTATCCCTTGGGTCAATCCCTAGCAGGGCTATTGCTGGGTCATAGGGGAGTTCTATGGATAGTTTTTTGAGGAACCTCCATACTGTTTTCCGGAGCGGCTGCACCAGTTTACATTCCCACCAACAGTGTAGGAGGGTGCCCATCTCTCCACACCCTCGCCAGCATCTATAGTCTTGATTTGTTCATTTTAGCCACTCTGACTGGTATGAGGTGGTATCTCAGTGTGGTTTTGATTTGTGTTTCCCTGATGATGAGTGATGTCAAGCATCGTTTCATGTGCCTGTAGGCCATCTGGATATCCTCTTTGGAGAAGTGTCTGTTCATGTCTTCTGCCCATTTCTTCACTGGGTTATTTGTTTTGTGGGTGTGAAGTTTGGTGAGTTCCTTGTAGATTTTGGATACTAGCCCTTTATCTGATATGTCATTTG
>NC_043710.1:104482515-104484176 GCF_006229205.1 Suricata suricatta | reverse complement strand
TTCTGGTGGAGTTGATTGGGTTTTCCATGTAGAGTATCATGTCATCTGCGAAAAGGGAATGTTTCACTTCTTCTTTGCCAATTCTGATGCCTTTTATTTCCTTTTGTTGTCTGATTGCTGATGCTAGGACTTCCAGGAATTGCTTTCTTGATGTATTGCAGGAGAAGGGAACATTAACTAAGCATGTTGTATTTTGGAATTACCTGGAGGTCTTGATAATATGCAAATTTGGATTAATGGGATTCATTGGCTCTAGGGTGGGGCCCAAGAGTTTGCATTGCTGAGAAGCTCCCCCAGGGATGCTAATGATGATTTTGATCTGGGGACCACAGTTTGAGTAGCTAGACTTCAGGTGAAAGCCTGCTAATTCTCGGGCGAAGAATAGTCTGTGGACTCGCCACAGTGTATTTCTTTCTAATCCAACTATTATTTGTATTCCTGGAAGAAAACATCCTGGACAGACATTATAGGATTTTAATCTTTTTAAGGTCTAGTTTATTGACGTGTGGTTTATATGCAAAACAGTCTTACCATTCTCAGGTGTGCAGCCAGTGAGTTTTCGGAGGGTAATACAGTCAAGCGCGGTCTGGCATGCTTCCGTCCCCCAAAAGGTCTCCTCGTGCCCTTTCCCCATCCCCAGGCCTTAGCAACCACTTAACCTGTTTTCTGGCCCGACGGTGTTGTCCTTTCTAGGATGTCACATTAATGACCTTGGTGTTCAGTGTGTTCCCGATTGTGGCTGTCTTCTTACTCTCAGGATTATGTTTTGGGGATTCATCCATCCTGAGTAGTATTCACGGTAAGGAGTAGTCCAGTATTTTTTCCATTTACCAGTTGACGGATGTTTCAGATGTACCCAGTTTTTTTAGGCTATTATGAATAAAGCTGTTAGGAACATTTTCCTAAATTGTGGTTTTTAGTGCTTCTGGGTAAAGCAACTAGGAGTGAGATTGTAGGAAAAGTATATGTTGAAATGTGTAAGAAATGCCCCACTGTCTGGTAAAGTGGCTGTATAGTTGTGCATTCCTACCAGCGTATATGAGAATCACATTTTCTCCAAATCCTCACCCGTAGTTAGAATTGTCTGCCTTTTAAATATTAGCCAATCTAGTGGGTCCGTAGGAATGTCTTATTTTTCTTTTGGCACGTGTTTCCCTGATAACTAGCCACGTTGAGTTTCTTTTCACATGCTTAATTAAGGTCAGGTGTGTGTTTTCTCTGGTGAAGGGTCTTTTCCAAATCTTTCGTTTACTGTTTAATTGCATTGGCTGTGCTCCTACTGAGCGGTAGGAGCGAGTTCTTCATGTGTTCTGGGTACAGGTCCACGTATTTCTTATCTGTGCTGTCTCTTTCATTTTTTTTAATAGTTTATTGTCAAATTGGTTTCCATATAACACCCAGCGCTTCTCCCCACAAGTGCCCCCCTCCATGACCATCACCCCCTCCCCCTCTCCCCCTCCCTCTTCAGTCCATGGTTCGTTTTCAGTATTCAGTAGTTTCCCTTGATCTGTGTCCCTCTCTCTCCCCCGCTCTCTTTCCCCCTTCCTCTCCCCACGGTCCCCTGCCAGGTCTCTCCTGTTAGACCTATGAGTGCAAACATATGGTATCTATCCTTCTCTGCCTGACTTATTTCGCTTAGCATGACACCCTCGAGGTCCATC
>NC_043710.1:104446807-104482415 GCF_006229205.1 Suricata suricatta | reverse complement strand
TATGAGTGCAAACATGTGGTATCTGTCCTTCTCTGCCTGACTTATTTCGCTTAGCATGACACCCTCGAGGTCCATCCACTTTCCTACAAATGGCCAGATGTCATTCTTCTTCATTGTCCTATAATACTCCATTGCATATATAAACCATATCTTCTTGATCCATTCATCAGGTGATGGACATTTAAGCTCTTTCCATGATTTGGCTATTGTAGAAAGTGCCACTCTGAACATTGGGGTACATGTGCCCCTATGCATCAGCACTTCTGTATCCCCTGGGTAAACTCACTCACTAGTTCTGATGCGTTTTTGTAAATTCTTTGATACTTTTCATGTAGCCAGCTTGTCATCTGCAACAAAAGGCAGTTTTACTTTTTCCTTTGCTATTTGTATACCTTTTCTTGATTTCTTTTTTTCTTTTTTCTTTTCTTTTCTTTCTTTCTGTCTTTTCTTTCTCTTTCTTCCTTCTTTCTTTCTCTCTTTCTCCCCTCCCTCCCCCTCTTCCTTCCTTCCTCCCTCTCTTTCTTTATCTCTCTCTCCTCCCTCCTTTCTCTCTTTCCTTCCCTTCCTTCCTTATTGCACTGGCCAGGCCTCCAGTAAAAACATGTAGTGGAAGAGACAGGAGTGGACCTCCTTGAATTGTTTCTGATCTGAGGAGGAAAGCTTCCAGTCTTTCGCCATTATGATGTTAGTTATGTGTTTTCATAGATGCCCTTTGTCTGTTTGAGGAAGTTTCCTTGATACCTTGTTTGCTGACACTGTGTGCCACCAATGCTTTTAAATATAAATGGTGTTTGTGGTGGTGTTATTTGCTTAGGTACATGTACAAGAGCAAAGAGCTAATTCGAAGTAAGAGAGAGTGTATTCGAAAGCTGAAGGAGGAAATAAAAGTTCTGCAGCAAAAGCTGGAAAGGTGAGTCGTGACACCGTTTTACTTAGAAATGTAAAAGAAGATGAAAGTCAGGTAATTTGCTTATATTTAAAAATAAATTCAGAATTGAAGTATTAACTAGTGTGTTTTATAAAATAGCTAAGAAAAATTCTTTTCTAAATGTGAAGCAGTCTTTAAGATGGATTGGCGGTATCCACGGGCAAACAGTAGTCCCAGAGTCTCACAGGACGCCGAGTCAGGCCGTCAGCCCTTGGCGGTGCCCTGACGCCCTTTGTTCATTCTGCTCCCTTTGCCGTCTTCTTCACAAATATGACAGAGGGAACTGTCACAGTGCTGCAGTCCCTCTGTGTTGGGAAGGTGGTTTCTTAAGTCTCTGGGAAAGATAAAAACAAAACCAAACTGCTGTTCTCCCTGGAGCAGTGCTAAATGGCTCAGAGGGCTGATAGTTCTGACACACAGAAAGTCCTCTGTCTTCTGGAGGACATTTTCCCACGTTGTTCATTTGTTTTGCACTTAATATTTCTTTGGCATCATGCCATTATTTCTTGAGGAGGAGTCAGTTTAATCTCTTACTAGTGAAGATAGATCCCGCTGTTGAGCATTTACGACGGAAATCCCATGGACTGTCATTTCCAGCACGTTCCACACCAGCTCAAGACCCTGCATCTGTGGGTCCCCATCTTTAGCTTCCTCTTTCCCACTTGGGAAGAGCTAATCCAAGATATGCAGTGATCAGTTATGTACTTTTCTTAATATAGACTTAAACTGAGGGTTAATTCCTTAAATACTGTCCTGGAGGTGATTTACAGGACTCTGTGTGCGATTATGTATTACTATTAAGGTTTCAGTGATGCTTTGTAAGATTGGAAATATTTGTTTTTATAAAACCAAATGTACTTGATGTATTATAACTCAGAAAAACTCAATTTGCCAGTAACCAACAGGGCATTCTAGCTTATTTAGATTTTAAAACAGAGGATAGGAGCATTTTATGTAGTAGGATACTATTTAAAAAAAAAAATAAAAAGACTTTTAAAGGGCACGTGCATGGCTCAGTTGGTGGAGCATGTGACTCTTGATCTTGTAGTTACGGGTTTGAGCCCCATATTGGGTGTAGAGATTACTTTTAAAAAATAAAATCTTAAAAAAATTAAATGACTTTTAAAATCTCAGATAACTTTATTTGGGTAATTTTTAAAAATTGCTTATCTATTGTGACCTGCTCCTGGGAAAAATAAACTTTTAATGGATACTAGTAAGCAGTAGAACCAAGACAGGCTGGATAAATTTCATTAATTTGTTTTACACTCTTTTGTGTTTGAGTTTTCTTGCTAGGCGTGTGCAGTACTTTCATCATTAAATAAAACCAAAAAAGTTCACCATTTCTTCTCTGAGATACCTCAGTATAATATTAAAGATGAGATGACTTACATAAAGCCTAGACATCTTCTTTGAAACGACTTTTGCTTTGATTTTACTAACTTAACAGAGGTGCTGCTTTGTATGAGGTACTTAGGTCTAAAGGAATTCAGCAGAACAGGAAACTGATGATGTCAGAAATTTGAAGATAAGTTTCTTAGAGAAAAACTGTCGCTGAAGTTTTATATAAGTATCCTACTAAAGTACAGAAAACCTGGGAAGAGGGTTATGATGACTTAAATGATGTGTAAAATGATGACTTCAAGTCCTCAGCCGTATCATATCTATGTTGCATTTCTAGTAAGAAAATGTTTTCTTTGGTCCAGGCCAGTCACGTGTAAATTAATTCTTTCGACAAACACTGTGTGCTTCTGAAGACATGTTAACCGTGTCTGTGGTATAGACAGGAAGTTCAGGTCCTGTCCTGTAGAAGCTCACAGCGGGGAAGTTGGGGGCTGGGATATGGAAGGAAGACTTCATAGAGAAAGTAGATTTGAAAGGTGACTCGAGTTCAGATAAGCTGATAGCAGCTAAATAAAAGCAAAAAAATACATCTAAAGAAATGGTACAGTTCTCTAAGGTTGCTCGAGTTTAAATATTTGACATCCTTTCCAGTGAAAGCCTCAAGTCTCTGTGGCAGCCAGATGCTAATTCTACTTCGTCTTTAAATTAGCAAGGATGAAGTGTCTTCGCTACGTACCCTTTAACACGTGCTTGGCTTTGAATTGCCTTACCCTTTGTTTTCCATTAGCAGTTTCATTTCAAAATGCCCTTTTTGATAGGGACACAAGTTCCTTTCTTCCTAGTTCTGTACCTGCTTCATTTTTTCACTTTATTTGAGAAGCAAAATACAAAGTGCCTCTCTATCCCTTGGTCAGTGGAACCCCGTAATTATAGGGTTTGTCTGTACCAACCAGTCAACCCGTCCCATTTAAATTCTGTCCACAATAGTGAATTATAGTTTATGACTTCAACAGTATATCTTTTTATTGGGCATAACGTGTGCTGGTGATGGCAGAATATTGGGGATTATTAAAATAATTCATTAATTATTTTGGTTATATAATGAAGGTATTTATTATTTACTGACCACAAAGAAACCTTCAACAATTTGTGGCTGGCCTATGCTGTTGAATGAGTGCATGAGTAATAGGGTCCTGGGGACCCTGCCGAAGAAAGATTTGCCGGTTTTCTTAAACTCTGACCTTTATCAACACCTTCTCTTCATTTCCAACTGGCTCTCTTATCATTTTCCTTAATTTCTCAGTAGGCGGTCTAAAGGGCAGCAAAGAATAAACCCTCGGATACCCTTTCACAGACATTATTTGCGGAGTTGAGTCCTGGTAAAATATCTGTTTTCCTTTAAGAGATAGAATTTACTTTTTCGACCAGACCCTAGATGTGATATGATGTCAAGAGAATGCACAACAGATATGACCTGAATTAGGAGCTCATTTGAAATGTTTTCTGCCAGGTGTAATCACGTAGATTGTTCCCAGTTTCTACTTTTGTAGTTAGAGAACGTTCACGTGCTGGATTGTTTGAGTGACGCATCAAATACCGTGGACTCTACACAGTGACAGACCTCTTGTCAGCAAGCCACAAAGTACTAGACAGACCTGGCTAGTCAGCGCACCATTGTCTTTGCGTCTTAGGTATGTGAAGTACGGCTCAGGCCCAGCTCGGTTTCCACTCCCGGACATGCTGAAATACGTTATCGAATTTGCTAGTACAAAACCTGCCTCAGAGAGCTCCGCGTCTCAAACTGACCACATGACGTCACCGCTTTCTTCAGCGCACTGCCCAGTTTCTGACCTGGCATCCAAGGAGAGGTAATGTAAACAAATACATAGTGCACATGGTGGGGGGCCGGGGGTACCTGGTTGGCGTAAGCCCGGGGAGCATGAGACTCTTTATCTCGGGGTTGTGAGTTCGACCCTCACATTGGGTGTGGAGATTACTTAAAAATAAAATTTTTTAAGAAAAGATTGAAAAAGAGGTAGTAAATGTTGCGGTTTTTTTGTTGTTGTTGTTTGATTTGAACTGGGCACCATCTTCCCACCTGATAAAAACTCCAAGGGCTGTGAGTTCTTTGTCTTTAAAGGGGTGAGTTTGCTTCTACTCAGGTGAGAGTCGTCCTAATTCCTAGTAGGGCGCGGCACTCACTTGTCTTGCCCACGGGATGGTTGGGATGATTTCAGGGGCTTCTGAACCGTCTGCAGTGGCGTTCCTGTCCCCCCAGGACTACTTGTTTGTAACTAGCTGTAAGCAAGCCGCCACTCCAGCCCCGATCTTCCAGAACATCTCATTCTCGCATCCGCTGAGGATACTCAACCAAGTCAACCTCAGGGAAAGATTTATTCTTGAGTAGGCAATCAAAACATGTAAAACAAAACAAAACAAACAACCTGGCTAGAAGGTGAAGAGGACAGCCAACAGGGGCTTACCTAGTGAAGGAACAGGGAGCCCGAGTGACATGAGCCCTCCGAGTCCCTTCCAGCTCGGGTCAGGTTCGATGTATGTGTTCCGGCTAACAGAATCAGTAGAATCCACTGAAAAAAAAAAGTCCATACTTCATAATTGTCGTTTCTGTATATTTTATTCAGTTATCTGCACTGTGGAAACTCTAGTTAATTCTTTGATTCTTCCAGTCTAATTTTTTCTTTGAAATCTTCCTTCTTGTCCCTTCTTTATATATATATATATTTTTTTTTCTGTTGCCAGTTTTTATTTTTTTATTTTATTTATTTTATATTATTTATTTTTGAGAGAAAGAGAGAGACAGCATGAGTAGGAGAGGGTCAGAGAGAGAGGGAGACACAGAATCTGAAGACAGGCTCCAGGTTCTGAGCCATCAGCATGGAGCCCAACGCGGGGCTCAAACCCATGAACCGTGAGATCATGACCTGAGCCAAAGTTGGGACACTTAACTAACTGAGCCACCCAGGCACCCCTGTTGTCAGTTTTATAAAAAAAAAATTTTTAATTATAATTTAAATCCAAGTTAGTTAACATACAGTGTAATAATGATTTCAGGAGTAGAATTTAGTGATTCATCACTTCCATCTAACACCCAGTGCTCATCCCAACAAGTGCCCTCCTCAGTGCCCATCACCCACCTAGCCCATCTTCCCACCCAGCACCCTACCAGCAACCCTCAGTTCTCTGTATTAAATACAGTTTCTTATGGGTTTGCTTCCCCTCTCTCTTTTTATCTTATTTTTCCTTCCCTTCCCTATGTTCATCGGTTTTGTTTCTTAAATTCCACACATGAGTGAAATTGTATGATATTTATCCTTCTTGTGCCTCCTTACAAGAAGTAGTTAGGGAGCATGAACCACAGACTCAGATCTGGGTTTAAATCCCATCATTTAGTAGTGGCGGAGCTTGGGTAAATTGCTTAATTTTCTAAACCTTAGGTAGTTATAGTTGTAATTGCTGAGAATAACAGTTATCTGCCTCATCAGCAAGTGTGTTAAAGGAGACGATGTGTATAAAGACACGGCCTGGCTCGGTGCCTTCACTCAGCAAACCCTCACCCAGTCACAGCTGCGCTTTTCCGTAGAGCAGGTCGCTCCAGAAGCACGTTAACTGAGGCCAAGGCGTATTTTGGAAATTATCATGTCAACATGATTTTTATCCTCTTTCAGTACGAGTAAAGAAAGCCCTTCTCAGGATGTTGAAGGTACCTTTTCTTCTGAAGATTCTCTACCCAAGTCTCAGGCACCGAATAAGCCACTTACATCGCCCCGGTCTTCCACGGAAATGCCCGTACAGCCAGCCCCTCGAACTGTCACCGAGGAGGAGATAAACTTCGTTAAGACCTGTCTTCAGAGGTGGAGGAGTGAGATTGAACAAGATATTCAAGGTCGGCTCTTTCGAAACTTGTCACACCGTTTCTCTTTCCCTTTCTGCCGGGAGTTAGGCATAAATGGTGGAGAGATGCGTGAATCTGACACGGGGACTGGGACTTCTTTTGGTTCCTCCCATTATACACTGTGGAAAGACCCCGCCTAGAAACCCTCCTCAAACTTTCTGGGAACTCCTGGTATGGTTAGATGCATCCGATAACCTTCAGCTGGGATTTTTCCATGTCTGCTGACTTCTGCTCCTGTAGTTCACGTGAACTCTGCCTTTCGTTGACCCAAACTTCAAATTTAGCTCTCTTAGATCTCTGCTTTCCAAAGTCCTGTCTAGGGGCGTCTGGGTGGCTCAGTTGGTAAAGAGTCTGACTTCGGCTCAGGTCATGATCTCACGGTTCGTGGATTCATGCCCTGCGTCTGGCTCTGCACTGATAATGCATTGAGCCTGCATGGGATTCTTTCTCTCCACCACCCTCTGCCCCTCCTCTGCTCACTCTGTCTCTCTTCCCCTCTCTCAGAATAAATAAGTAAACATTAAAAAAAAAAGTCTTGTCTATATGAAGTATGTTTTACTGAAGGCTAATTAGGCAGAGAATTAGCAGTGCATGCAATGTAAAATGGAATTATTCAGCATTCTGTTTTTAGTTTTATTTTTTTAGTGCTTATTTACCTTTTGAGAGAGAGAAAGAGAGAGAAAGAGCATGAGCAGGGGAGGGGCAGAGAGAGGGAAACAAAGAATCCCAAGAAGGCTCTGCACCGTCAGCATAGAGCCTGATGTGCGAGTTGAACTCACCAAAATTAAGAGTCGGACACTTAACTGACTGAGCCAGCCAGGCGCCCCATTCAGCATTCTGTTTTTAAAGGTCCTTTATGAAGAATGAATGAATGAATGAATGAATGAATATATGTCATCATTATCATCATCATTAGGGGCACCTGGGTTGATCAGTCAGTTGAGCATCTGACTTCAGCTCAGGTCATAATCTTATGGTTCATGAGTTCAAGCCCTGCATTGGGCTCTCTGCTGTCAGCACAGAGCCTGCCTTGGATCCTTTGAGCCCTTCTTTCTGCACCTCACCTGCTCGCACTCTTTCTCTCTCAAAAATAAATTAACATTAAAATAAATAAAATAATCACATCAGTCAAATCACATCAGTCAAATCGAATCAAATCATCAAATTCAGATTCCTCCTAAGTTCTTATCACAGAAATCTCAGCTCTGCCTTCTCTGGTTGCGTATGAGGGACATGTATTTTTATACCCCAAGTGACCCAATAAGGTCTTTTTCTAAACAGAGACTGCTTCTTTGGGGGGAAATTTTGGTGCCGATTATAAGGGAGAACTTTTTAAAACCTTAATGGGAATTGTGTTGAAATGTCAAATTGTGTTGAACTGAAGTTGTTGAACACAGTTCCCATTTTGCTTAGCAGTGTGTGTAACCTAAAGCACTAAGCTGCTTCAGAAGCCTCCGGTCCTATGTGGCTCACAGAGCAAAGCTGAGGTCACCGGAGCGCCAGGGACAGAGATGCGGTGTGGAATGGAATCGCTTTAACTAAGTTTTTTTTCTGTTGTGGTTTTTTTTTTTTTTACAGATTTAAAGAACTGTATCGCAAGCACCACACAGACTATTGAGCAGATGTACTGTGACCCTCTGCTTCGTCAGGTAGAATGAATTCGGTGGGACAGTAGTCAGGGCGTGTCCTCGTGTGGAGATGGCAGATGAAGAAGCAAATCTGCTAGTTTTCGTTGAGACTGAGTCATACGAATAGACTTAGGACAGAAATAGATCTTTTTCTGTTTATTTTTAGGCCCAAAGATGGAATATATCTTCCATGAACAATAACATTTAACATGCATTTGTTTTGATTCTGCCGCCTGGTATTTTTTCATACAGTAGAAAGGCTTACCGTCAAGTGTTAAAAGTTTTCTCGTAGGCAAATCATGAGAGACTCTTGAATACTGAAAATAAACAGGGCAGGAGGGGGAGAGAGGAAGGCGGTGATGGTCACGGAGGAGGGCACTTGTGGGGAAGAGCACTGGGTGTTGTATGGAAGCCAAGTTGACAATAAACTATAAATTAAAAAATTTTTCTCCTAACGCGGGAGTTTAAGTCACGTGGTGGAGAAAACCCCCGCCAGGGACTGGTCGCCCACCCTTCCCACCACACCCTGTCCTGAGCGACGCTTTGCTTAGCAGTGTGCTTTCCAGCTTAATTTCCCTCCTAAGTCTGGAACAGAATGTGGCCAGGGCAGAACTTCTTACTGTCCGCCTGGACTTTTGTTTAGAATCACCTTGTGGGCACCCAGAGGAAGGGGTGCTCCGGTCGGGGCTCCTGTGTGCAAGGCGGGGAGGAGGGCCCGTCCGGTCCCAGGCCTCGTGGGGGCGCAGCCGGAGCATGCCATGGGAGGCTTGCGTTTTCTTCATGTGCACTTCTGTGTCCTTTCAGAAATTGCACCGCCAGTGAAAACATGCCAAGATACTGATTGAATACAGGTTTACCTTGATTCTCTGGCTGGTTTTCCATTTTCCTCAGTGCTGACTTGGCACCTTAAGCATTGCTCTGTGTTCTCCGTATTGAAAAAGAACACATGCTTTTCAAACATTGGAAACAAATAGTGTGTAGTTGAAAGGGTCTTCACCCCAGGGAGGTGGGTGGATCCCTTGGAAGAAGACATATGGGGGCTGTATGACTGAGTCATGATGAAATGGGCTAACTTGAAATTTGGTACCAAATAAAATCAGCATAAAACGAGAGCGCCGCTCAACCCGCAGCAGGTCCCAAAGACAGTACGTCTTTTCTCAGCATGAGCGGTGAAGTTGATTCTATGTTCAGGTAAACTGAGTTTGGAATTGGGGGCAATAGATAGGTCTGCGTTGTCTTTGACTTCAGAGCTGGGATTTTAGGGATGTAAAGAGTCATCAAAGATGCCATCTCATTCAGCCGTGTGGCTTTAAAGCTTCAGGAATCGAAACATAATCAGCAGATTCCGAGGCTGTGTTGTTGTCACTTCCTCTGGAATCAGCAAGGTGTTTCGATATTAACCCTGTATCAAACACGTGTCGAAATAGTCAGTTTTCTTATGTCTGACAGCTGGCAGTTAGCTTGAAGTTAGTGACAGACACTGTCTCGCTCATGCTGCCTGACTCAGGAGTGTGCCTTCTGGCCGGCAGGTGCCTTACCGCCTGCACGCAGTGCTCGTTCACGAAGGACAAGCCAACGCAGGACACTACTGGGCCTATGTCTACAATCAGCCCCGACAAGTCTGGCTCAAGTACAATGACATCTCGGTGACCGAATCTTCCTGGGAAGAACTTGAAAGAGATTCCTATGGGGGCCTGAGGAACGTTAGTGCTTACTGCCTGATGTACATCAATGACAAGCTGCCACACTTCAGTGCAGGTAAAACAGCCTCCCGGGAGCTGGAGCCGGGGAGGAGCGGACGCTCACAGAAGGGACAGTCTGATAGTCTTTCTGTTTGTTTGGTTTTTTAAACTGGGACTTATTTTTTTGTTTTTTAAAAATTTTTATTATTAAAAAAATTTTTTTTAATGTTTTTTATTTATTTTTGAGAGACAGAGACAGCACAATCAGGGGAGGGTCTGAGAGAGAGGAAGATACATTATCGGAAGCAGACTCCAGGCTCTGAGCTGTCAGCACAGAGCCTGATGCGGGGCTCAAACCCACAAACTGTGAGATCATGACCTGAGCCAAAGCTGGATGCTTAACCGACTGAGCCACCCAGGCGCCCCTGTTTTTAATTTTTTAAGCTAATTTATATTTGAGAGAGAGACAGAGTGGGTGGGCGAGGGGCAGAGAGCGAAGAGAGAGAATCCCAAGCAGGCTCCACACTGCCAGCACAGAGCCTGATTCAGGGTTCAAGCTCAAAAACCATGAGACCATGATCTGAGCCGAAACCAAGAGCTGGTCACTTAACCAACTAAGCCAGCCAAGCACCCCTGACTTAGGACTTACTATAAAATAATAATGCATTTAAAAAATACAGTGCAAAAGAGAATGAAAACAAGTAAGTTTGCTTTCTTGCTTCCATCCTGGAGCCTGGCATGTATCCATTCTTTAGTTCTCTTATGTCTTATTCAGGAAGTGAGGTAGGCGGATGTAGATTTTATTTGTTGGCGTCTGTCCACACCGCATTTTCCCCCAAATGGGATGTTTTTCCATCCTACCCTGCATCTTTTCCAACCCTCTTGTGTATCAGTGATCTCTCTCTACTTTTTAAAGTTTACTTATTTATTTTGAGAGAGAGCGAGAGAAAGCATGCAAGGAGAGGGGGAGAGAGAATTCCAAGCAGGCTCTGCGCTGCCAGCACAGAGCACGATACAGGGCTCAGACTGACCAGCCATGAGATGATGACCTGAGCTGAGACCAAGGGTCAGACACTTACCTGCCTGAGCCACCCAGGCATCCCCGGGATCTCTGTATTTTTATAAATAGAACCAACGCTTTGTTTTTAACGGCTGCACAGTCGTTCCGTTGCATGGAATATGCATATAATTCATGAAGCCAGCTTCCCATTGACAGACTTTTGACATCGTCTCTAATTTGTTCCTTATTTAGTGCCATCTTGGTGCACACAGTTTTGTGTCCTTTGAGAGTAGCTAAATTTTACGAGTAGATTTGCCTGAATAATTTCATACCCCTTATAATACTACTGATTCTAAGAGCAATCATCATTATCACTTATATTGGAACTTTACTCCTTACGACATGCTTTCAAACTTTATTTCTCTAATAACTTAGAACTCTAAAAGACACAGTAGAAACTCTTATCACCTACATGTTCTGGGCACTCTGCTCGTCCAGAGTCATATAGCCACTTAGATGGCAGGCCAAGATTCAGATCCAATTCCGACTCCCAGTTCTGTGCCGCCTTGCATTTACATTACTCTCTCTTCCTTTTGCATTTTCTGGAAGAGGTCTTGTGACCAGCATTTCACATCCTAAAGCATGGAAAGCCTTTTCAGACTGTACTCTGTTGAATAAGTAAGAACACACAGAAGGCATTTTGTCCAGGGAGCCCATTGTCTTTCTGGTGTGCAGTGTGGCTGGGGGGCCAGGGGATGGAGAGAATGATCACTTAGCAGTAGCTGATCTTCATAATGGCATCTTTGCACACGAAAGCGGGACAGCTGCTTGTGGGGGGCATACAGATGACGGGACTATTGTTGGTCATGTGTGTGGGAGCCTTGTTATCACACATATGGTTCATTCTTCTCTGGTAGAAACACATAAGTAGAAGCTGTCATTTTCCTAATGAAAAGACTAGTTAATGGCAACCAGGAAGTGGATGTGTTGTTCTCCTGTAGGGTTTTCTATTTTGATTTAGTCACAGGATTAGAAATGAAATTTATTATGTCCTTGATATCCTTGTCATTTTTCATCAGAGCCTTTAATTATCCCACAGGTGTTACACACCGTCTAACTGCTGTGTCCCGAGGCTTTCTGGTAGCGCTTGCTTGTGTGACACTTGAGACAGTATAAATGTCATGGAATTCATTTCTAACCATCTTGAGATGGATATTCTTATCAATAATAGTTGTCGCGTTTACACTGACAAAACTATTCTACTTGAAATTTTCATGGGCTCTAACGATTTTCTGGATTTCCAAGAAACGTTTGGTCCGTTCTTGCTATTTTGCCAGTGATTGGCCTCTGTTCCAAATTCTTACTCTTTGTAACTCATCCATCCATCTATCCATCCATCCATCTAACAGATATTCAATGCGTGCCTACCCGTTCATCTGCCAGGCACACTTACTGGTGTGCTGTGACTGTTGGCTTTATGTTGCCATTACTTCTGTTGGGTTATGAATGTATTTTGTATTTTTCGTGTAGAGTAAGAAAAAGCACCGAGTATCTTATTTTTCTTCTTTCTCGAAAGGACTTTCTGATTCCTGGTGACCTTTTGCTGGGCGGTACTCCCTATTAACTCTTTGTTCTTGACCCAGAGGCGGCTGCAGCTGACTCAGATCAGATGTTGGGGGAAGTGGACCCCCTGTCTGTGGAACTGAAGCATTACGTTCAGGAAGATAACTGGAGGTTTGAGCAGGAGGTGGAGGAGTGGGAGGAAGAGCAGTCCTGCAAGATCCCTCAGATGGAGTCGTCCGGCAGCTCAGCGACACAGGAGTTCTCCACGTCCCCAGGTATCCGGGCAGGGCACGCCAGCCGGGGACCCGGTGGCAGCCAGTGGGTGTCGCAGTCTCACGGAACAGCTTGTGGCTTCAGAGTGTCCTTGCTGAAGAGCAGAAAGAATATCAGAGAGACCCACTCCCTGTACTTTCAGTCTGTTCAGTTTCCACGGGTTTGCCACAGGGAAGGCATGATGGGGTTAGGAAGGGTTCTCCGAGGGAGACCGCTGCAAACCAGCGGCCGTTTGTGGGAAGGCTTCTTGACACCAAGAAAGAGCGCAAAGTTGGGAGCATGTTAAATTCTACAGACCCAACTGTGGGCTCTTGTTGAAGTGGACAGCTCTTCGAGTCACTAGTTTCGAGGGGAAATTTGCATAGTTATTTTTTAAGGCCCATTAGAAGGGCTGTAGATGAAACTATGTCTTTTTAAAAAAAAATTTATTTATTTTTGAGAGAGAGAGAGAGAGAAAGAGAGAGAGAGCACGCACACAAGCAGGGGAGGGGCAGGGAGTGAGGGAGACCCAGAATCCGAAGCAGGCTCTAGGTTTTACGCTTGATCTTAGCCAACAGGCCAAGAAGCGATGCAGGCTCCAGGTTTTGAGCTGTCAGTGCAGAGCCGGATGCGAGGCTCCATCTCACAAACCAGGAGATCATGACCCGAACCGAAGTCAAGTGAACAGCCTGAGTCACCCAGGCGCCCCTTGCTTGCCCTTTTTTAGAGTGTTCTAGACATTGCTTATTCCTGCTAATTCCTTTGTGCCATTCTCCATCAGAGCCCTCAGCAGCCTCTTCCCACGGGGTCCGCTGCTTGTCCTCTGAGCACGCCGTGATCGCAAAGGAGCAGACGGCGCAGGCGATTGCCAACACGGCACACGCCTACGAGCAGGGTGGCGTGGAAGCCGCGCTGAGCGAGGTGAGGACCGAGGCGGGCCCGCCACCAGGCGGGCTGGGCAGCCAGCCGGAATCGCCACCGTTCCCCGCCTTTCCATTATTCTGTGTCTCTGCTGCATCTAACCACCCCCTCTTCATTTCTCCTGTTTTCTTTGACTCTTCCTCCCACCCTGCTGCCACAGCTTCAGGAAGCTGAGCCCGAGAAGCCCATGCCCCCGGAGACAAACCCTGCAGGGCAGACAGAGCCGCCCCTAAAGGCTGGTGACGCAGAATCTGCCGCCCAGCCCGACTCTGCGGCCTCTGAAGTGGACATTCCCAGTGTGGGGAGGATTCTGGTTAGAGCTGACGCAGATGGATATGATGAGGAGGTACAGAGGCGAGTGCAGGACCCCGCTGTGTGTCACTCTCTTCGGTCGCCTTCCCGTGTGGCCCCATAGACTCCTTTAACGTGCTTGGCGATAGTTCATATTGAAACAAATAGTCCCAGTTGGAACAAATGATGAACACGAGGGCCTATCTGGTTTTGACCTTAGTTAGATTCTTTAAAAGAGAGCCTTGTTCCCGCTGCCCCTGGTATAGACCTACCCGGGCGTGTACTCACGGAGGCCCTGCAGGGTCTGGTGGCTCAGAAAGGCGACATTTAGTTCCATCTTTGGTATTATGGTCCACCCCCCCCCCCCCCCCCAAAAAAAAACCCAAAACACCTTTTCAATTAGGAGGCTTTGTCTTTGGTAATATTAGCCCATTTTCCCCCCTCCTAATCAAACTTGCACTTGGGCATAGTGAGCAGAACAAATGTGAATTGAAGTTCTTTTTAATTGGGAAGCTTTGGACCCCAAGTTATTTATGGTTCACCCCCTTTGCAGTTGTCACTGCCCACTAACAGTCATGAATCCTGTCCCTCGGGGTTTTGTTTCTTCCTGTAGGGTTTCTTTTCTTTTTTTTTTTTCTTTTCAAATCATTGAGAGGTTTTGATTTTATGAAGTCCTATTGGCGTATTGCCTAATTTCCAGACTGTTTTAAATATAAAACATTTATACATTTTTTGTTAAAACTCTGAAGTATTTGTCCTGGGATACCCAGATTACAGAAGGAAATTGGAACGCTCACCGTGGACGCTTCCGCTGGGAGACCTATAAATTGACTTGGTTCTTCAGCAGCGGCCATTTGTAGATGTTTTCGGATGTCCGTCTTAGTTCATCTACAAAATCAGAATATGTAGGAACAGCCTGTCTTGGGCAAGGTCCCGACACGCTGCGCAGGGACAGGGCCGTGGGTGTGGGTGTGGGGGGGGCGGTGGGGTGGGCAGGTGTGCAGATCTGGGCCGGCCGGGCACGCCGTCCCTCTTCCCTTCAGCTGGCCACTTGCCTCTCTGTCGCTCAGTCTTCTCTTGAACTTTTCTTCTCTCCTTTTTCTCTCCGTGTTGTGTGCCTTCTCGTGGTAGGTGATGCTGAGCCCTGCCATGCAAGGGGTCATCCTGGCCATAGCTAAAGCCCGTCAGACCTTTGACCGAGATGGGTCTGAAGCAGGGCTTATTAAGGTATCTCTGTTTTTTTAACCTATTATCCTTACGCCACAAGTATCATAATAATGGAGCCATGATTCCATTAGATGGTAAAGAATGAGATCAAATGTGTTCTTCTTTAACACCTAAAACTCCGCTTCTGGTCTTGCACCACCGACAGCGCCCCCTCTTGGGGAGAATGCAGCCCTGGAGCTGTGCCCAGCTGCATCACAGCTAGCCTGGAGGGCCAGTTGTGGGCCTTAGGAGATCTCTGTTAACAGAGCTGCCTGTGGCGTGGGGGCCGTGATAGAAGATGATATAAGAAAGCAGGCCCTGCCTTTCGAGGAACCTGAATGAAACGTAAGGTACTTGAATAAATTGCATTCATGTGCATTTTTAAAATTCAGGTCCTTGGGACTCCAGGATATGCCCAAACTCATTAAAACGAAATGTTTGTTTTCCTTAGAGTTTTATGCGGAAGACAAATTTCTTACCCAAGTTTAGTGTGTCCGTGGTGTCACAGCGAGTTTTAGCCCTCATGACAGGCAGGCAGCTGCCAGGTCCCGCACTGGCCTCTGGGATTCCCCAGCAGGAGCTCCTCCAGACTCTGCTTGGAGTTCTGAACCGTCTCGGACGTAGGCATCGGGGTGTGAGCGGAAGGCCTCAGCGCCCCAGTGCTCACGCCGGCCTTGTCCACAGGCATTCCACGAGGAGTACGCCCGGCTCTACCAGCTGGCCAAGGAGGCGCCCACCGCCCACAGCGACCCTCGGCTCCAGCACGTGCTTGTCTACTTTTTCCAAAACGAGGCCCCTAAGCGGGTGGTGGAGCGGACCCTCCTGGAGCAGTTTGCAGATAAAAACCTCAGCTACGATGAAAGGTGAGTGGGGGAAACATGCGGGCGTGCCACCGGCCGCTTCTGGGGCCCCGCGACCCCCAGCCAGGAGGGCCGAGCCCTCCCCTCTCACTGCTCTCTGACCTTGACCCATCCAGGTCCATCAGCATCATGAAAGTGGCGCAGGCCAAGCTGCAGGAGATTGGTCCAGACGACATGAATATGGAAGAGTACAAGGTGAAGTCTCTCTGTGTACTGAACAAATACATCAACTCCGGAGGCAAAAACGTAACCATTTTGTGTTATCACAGACTGACGAGCCTCCTCCCGCTCCCCAAAAACCCACAATTAGATGCGAATGGATAAATGACCATGACCTCTAACCCTCAGAGTAGCCGGGTTCTTTGTTCAGTCCTTCTATTAGAATAAATTAACACTTCCTTTCAATACGTTCTCCAGCCGTGGACCCAGGCAGTAAAATTCCTGATTCTCGGTTTGGGTTTGTTTTAGAATAATACATCGTTTGCTAATATTTCTGTTTTCAAAATGAAACTTCCATGCATAGAAATGCATACATCACTGCAGATTTCCCAAAAAAGCAGGGCGTTGGAAGAGAAAGCATGTTCTGTGCCCCCTGCCGGGGTCCCACCGCACCTGCTGAGCTTGGGTGCTCTTCTGGGCGACTGGAACCTTGTCCTTCGGTGTCCCCCGCACGTGCACGGTTTGGTCAGAGCCTGAGAGGCGTCTGTTCAACCCAGAACCGCAGGGCTTTGATGGGGGGCGGGGGTGTCAGAAACGAAGATGATAAACTCTGGAGCTCCTCTGAAATAAATACTTCTGTCCCTCAGGGGGGCGAGAGGTCATTGAAAGTGAAGGTCAGAGCACAGTGGGCTTTTGTTGTAAATTAAACACATTATCGAAAAGCTTTAGTGTTTGTTGTTTTTGTGCCTGGCCATACGTGCTCAATAAATACTTGTACAGAGTTTAAACTCAGTGGTGGGAAGCGTAGAGAGAGTTTATGGTGACCATCGTCGCTAACAGTCGTCATTCCTTTGCAGAAGTGGCACGAAGATTATAGTTTGTTTCGAAAGGTGTCTGTGTACCTCCTCACAGGGCTGGAACTCTACCAAAAAGGAAAGTACGTTGGCCGTTTATGTCTCTCGGGTTATTGGTCAGGGCACCGTTCTCTTCGGGTGGCCGCCTGGGAGTAGAGAGAACCGTGGCCGAGTATCCCCTGCCTGGTCCCTCGTGCCAGGGCGCCCGTACTTCGCCCGCCGTTCCACTAACCATCACATATGGCTTTTCCTCCTTTATGTGGTGGTAGGTTTGTTGGCAAAAAGGTGTAATGGCTAGATTTTCTTTTGTGATAAAGATGAACTCAGAAAATGCATGTCAGAGTTGCCATGGACCTTAGTCAGCATGCCGTCCCCTTCTCTGGTGCCGAGTTGAAGAAAACAGAAGGCCAGGGAAGCTTCACGAGTGCCTTGGGTCTCTTGGCCAGTCTGAAGGAGAGCAGACAGTGGCTGCAGTCAGAGTGTCCCACGCTGCCCCGGTCCTTAGGACAATTATCGTTCCAACTCGCGGCCACAAATTTCTGTACTGGGGAACAGAGAGGCCTGAGCCCTAGATTTTGGAGAAAGAAGGAGCACTCAGCTGCCCTTTATGTGCCACTTTCTAAGGTACCAAGAGGCCCTCTCCTACCTGGTCTACGCCTACCAGAGCAATGCCTCCCTGCTGACCAAGGGGCCCCGCCGGGGGGTCAAGGAATCCGTCATCGCTTTGTACCGACGAAAGTGCCTTCTGGTTCGTACGCTCGGTAACGCCTTCGGATTTGTATTATTTTATTGTCTTTACCTCTGCTCCTTGAAGCCATGAAAAAATACAGCTTAAAAAACAAAATAACCCCGGGTAGGCTGTAGATTTTTCTAAACTCTTAGGAGTAGTTGTACATTGAACCAGGTTATTTTAGGCCACTTAAATGAGTATCATTCTTCTTGAAGCCCAGAGAGAAGTTAGGGTGAGAGCCAGTCGCCCCTTTCTCCGTGCCCTCTCCACACACCTGCCTCACACGGTTTAGTGTGGTGCTTCTCCCCTGGACTATGAGTCACCTGAACACAGACCCTTTTCTTATTCTTTTCTGTGTGTGTTTTGTTTTAAAGATTTTATCTTTTTAAGTAATCTCCCCACTGAACGTGGGGCTCAAACTCACAATGCTGAGATCAAGCGTTACAGTCTCTACCACCGAGCCGCCCCTCACAGATCCGTTTCTTATTCAGCTGTTTCCTCTGTGCCTGGCACGTCGTAAGAACACAGCAGATGTGTGTGGAAGGAATGCAGTGTTCCCTATGCTATGCTCTATGTTCCCTGCTAAGCTAGGAGATGAGGGTTTTGGTGATTACTAAGGAGCTCCCATTTTTTTTAATGTTTGTTTTTGAGAGAGAGAAGCCATGATCAGGGGAGAGGCAGATAGAGAGGGAGACAGAGGATCTGAAGTGGGCTCTGTGCTGACAGCAGCCAGCCCAGTGTGGGGCTCGAACTCACGAGCTGCGCGATCATGATCTGAGCCAAAGTCGGACGCTTAACTGACTGGGCCATCCAGGTGCCCCAAGACTCCAGTTTTTGTTTTAAAGATACAAACCATAAAAATTGGCCCTGCTGGGGCTCCTGGGTGGCTCAGTCAGTTAAGTGTCTGACTCTTGATCTCAGGGTTGTGAGGTCAAGTCCCTCATCGGGCTCCACGCCGGGCATGACGTCTGCTTGGAAAAAAGTTGGTCCCGCTGTTCTGTCACTGTCACTGCCGAACAACATTGAAGACCTGGCCTGGCCTGTTTTGCATTTGGCAGTCACGGCGAATGGCAGACCCGTATCCCCTCTGCCTGCCCAAGGGCTTAGATGGCGCTTGTCCTTCGGAGGACTCCAGAGGGGCGGCTTGCCTTCAGATGGTGAGCTTGCATCTGTCCTCCTGACACCCCGCAGGATCGCCCTTCCTGGGGAGGGTCGGGCCTGCACTCCTGCCACCGCCTAGTTCATGCAGGTGGAGGAGATGAAGTCACGACGTGTATTCATCGCAAGAGCTTCGTTTTCTGATTTATACCTTGATTTCTCTATCAGGTATAGGTTGTGGCAGGACATTTTGAAGCTAAAAGTAGGGCCTTGAGATTTGATGGATCTGAATTTTATCAGAGCCATGCTTTTATGTTTTAAATCAACAAATAGGATTGCATTTCGAATGTCCTCCTCAGCTTGCAAAGGGACTTGGGGTCTTCCCATCATGGCTCTCAGCACGCAGTACGCATCAGATCATGTGGGGAGCTTTCCCTCCTCGGGCTGTCAAGCCAGAGGCCCCGGAGAGGGGCCCGGGCGTCAGCATGTCTCCTGCAGGTGATTGCGGTGCTCAGCGGAGGCGGAGAGCCGTTGACTAGGCCTTTTAGTAGAAGCATGTGTTAAGCAAGACCTAGACTTGTAAGTTTAGGTAAGTGGTCACAGACGTTGCTACCTTAGAATCGCCTTAGGGGCTTTTAAGAATCCCAGTGCCCCGGTCACCTGCACACCAGTCAAATCAGCATCAGGACGGGGTGTCAGTGGCTTTTACAGATGCCCAGGCAGTCCCACTGTGCAGCAAAGTTTGGGAGCCGCAGGTATTTATCTTTCTCAGACTCCCCCCCCCCTCTGCCTTTTATCTGCAGGAGCTGAACGCCAGGGCAGCGTCTCTCTTTGAAACGAACGATGACCACTCTGTGACCGAGGGCGTCAGTGTGATGAACGAGCTGGTCATCCCCTGCATCCACCTGATCATCAACAACGACATCTCCAAGGATGACCTGCACGCCGTTGAGATCATGAGGAGCCACTGGTGCTCCTACCTCGGGCAGGACATTGCGGGTATGTCGCTGTGGGCGCTGGCAGGAATTCCTTTCTTCTTCTGTTCTGAAGTTCAGTCATGTGTTCTGAGAGAGACAGAGAGTCCAGGGGGTGGGGCAGAGGAGACACG
The DNA here is from genome assembly GCF_006229205.1 of Suricata suricatta. Taxonomy (NCBI): domain Eukaryota; kingdom Metazoa; phylum Chordata; class Mammalia; order Carnivora; family Herpestidae; genus Suricata; species Suricata suricatta. Next base: position 104,462,878 of record NC_043710.1, on the reverse strand, counting down.
GAGGATCTCAGGCGGGCTTCTTGCTGTCGGCACAGAGGCCCACGCAGGGCTCGAACTCCCAAAACTGTGAGATCACGACCTGACCTGAATCCAAGAGTCGGACGCTCAACCGACTGAGCCACCCCGTGCCCCTCACTTGTAATAATTTCGAAGGCTCTTGAGACTTTTAGAAATCACAGTGTAATTACTCCATAGCACTGGTTGTCAAACCTGCTTAAAGGATTATGGAAGCATGGAAGGTGGTCAACAGTGGCCCTGCTCTACTGAAACAGGGGATGCGGTCCTAGGCCTCTGTCCCCTTAGCCTCCCTCGTGTCCTCTGGGGCTGCTGCAGGCTTCATACACAGGCCACAAACCTTCTTCGAAAAGAATTCCTCCTCCCCGGGAATGTCAGACTTCTGTTCCTTTTTCATCTGTCAAAATCTGAACTCTAATTTTATAGTTTAAAAATCAAAATCTGCTTCTGCCGTTTGATTACCTGGTCATGCCATAACTCAATTTTCCTGTGACCTGAAGTCATTATTATTATTATTATTATTATTATTATTATTAACTCTGATGCCTTCAAGATTAATAAGATAGTAAATGAAGGAGTCTTACTTGTCCAAAGCACTTTGGAGAGGGGAGCTTAAAACTAGTCATTTTTAGGTGACTTTGGCAGATTTAGAAAGTTGTTATGTAGTCTAATATGAAGCCTCTTTGTTCGTTTCTCACTGATGTAAAGATATTCTACTGACTCGTTAGAGTGTTTACATTTACAGTATTAATACGAATTTCCTTCCAATGGCTGGGTTTTTCCTTAGACTGCGTAGCATATATAGCTTTCCTCAACGCCACGTGTGCACACTGGTGTGCTCTAATCATCGGAAGAAAATACACCATTATATTTCGGCACAGAGTACCCTGTCCGGTGTCTCAAATTTTAAAAGGATGGTAGATTAGAAGGCCTGCCAGTGAAATGAATAATTCGTGTTATCCTGCCACACATCCTATGGCTTACGGCAGTGACCTAACTGTTTGGTGTATTTGGCAAGTATCCCAATACACTCTGGTATACGCATCTCCCGATTCGGCCTGCAGGGATTGTCGTGGGTCGGTGGCTGGCCGGGGATGAACAGGTTCTGCGCAAGGCCTCCCCGTACAGCTGCAGACCTGACTAGCTTTCACCTGGAGCGTTGTGTGGCTGTATACGTAACCGTCCACTTTCCCTCCACAGAAAATCTGCAGCTGTGCTTAGGGGAGTTTCTCCCCAGGCTTCTCGATCCTTCTGCAGAAATCATTGTCTTGAAGGAGCCTCCAACTATTCGGCCCAATTCTCCCTATGACCTCTGCAGCCGATTTGCAGCTGTCATGGAGTCCATTCAGGGGGTTTCCGCCGTGACGGTGAAGTAGGCCCCCACACGTCCAAGCCCACTGTGGCCCGGGGCTGCCCGCCTGCTGCACGGAAGTCTGTCGTCACAGTGTTGGACCCAGGGAAGGGGTTCGGTGGGAAAGTACCTTCAGATCCAGCCCCCAGCCATGCTCTGCGTGTAAAGAAGGATTGAAAATAAAATTGCACTTTTTAGGTACAGAATCATAAAAGCAGTTTTAGCACAAAAGCCAAGCACCATTGTATCCAGGTATCGAATTACGTGACAGGACCTGAAGTGCCTCTTGTACCTACATGAATGCCCTCGAAGGGCTCCGGCTTTTTGTGTGTTTCTCTTGCCACTTTTAAGATTACCCCGCAGGCATCAATATTTTTGACAGCGGAACCGAAGGGCGACCCATCAGAACCTGAGCCAGATGAACAGCTACTAGTTATTTTATCAAATACAGGTGCCATTTCAAAGTTCTTAACGGCCAGAGATGAGAACGCCAAGCCTGGCCTGTCTCCTGGCGGGGGGCAACAAAACGGTGTGCTGGCCGGCTGCCGCCCTCCGCGTGCGCACAAGTCCAAGGGCACGTGGCAGCAAGTGCGGCAAAGTGGAGAGAAAGCTGCCTTTCCTTTCTTCTCTTTCTCTTATTTTATATTTTTTAAATAAACCAGAAAACCTCACACTCAGTCCCGAGTGCAGGAAGGAAAGCAGGAAGGGCCTTAGAACGCGTTGTGAACCGTGACTAAAGACAGGGAAGCGCTGGGATTTCAGTAAAACCTTCTGGTGTCCACAGACTGTCAACAGCAGGTGTGTGAGGCCCCAAAGAACGTGTGGATGCCCCTCCCCTTTAAAATAAGGGATGAGGGTTTGTAAAAAGAAAAAAAAATCTATATATATGTATATGTAGAGAGAGAAATATCCCCTGTTGACCATTTTTAAAAGGCTCCAGATTGGATGTTGTTTTAACCAAATATTAACATTAAAGAGGGAATCGTGGGCAGGAAGAACACTCAATACAACTATGCAGATTTTATAAATGTGCAATAAAAGTCTCTGTTGTACCTCCGGGGTCCCGGTTGGCCTTCATTAAAGCACACGTTTTCCGGAAATCGGCAGAGTCTGTAAGCATTGGTCGTGTTCCAGGTTTTCTTCTTTAAAAGAAAAAAACAAGCAGGTGCACGCGGTGAGAATCTTGATGGGGGAGCAGTGGGAGCAGGCGAGAGCGGCTCTCCAGCGGCACCTGGTGGAGGCTGGTGGCCTGCACCCCCTTTGCTAGCTGCGCGGCACGTAAGTGGGCCTTTCAGAAGGCACAAAAATTACTCCCTTAAAACCGACCTTCTTACGTTTTGACTAAATTAACGGTAAGCAGTCCTTTGTAGGATTTCAGAGCTACGTTTGTTTCAAAGTTCACTGTGAGATCATGGTTTCATGGGAAGTTGATCCGTTTTCCTACCCTTTGATTTGCTTCGCTGTTTAAAATTCTGGGTGCCACGGTTTGCTGTTCGCTTTTTAATCTCTGTCATCGAGGGCCGTGCACAGTTGTACTGTTTTGCTTGCTGTGACGGCCCTGGGATGACGGCGGAGCCAGGACACCAGCTTCGGCAGGCTCACTTCATAGCCTGTGCTTTGAACAACTGCTCAGCTGTCCTTGGTGGTCTTGTAAAATCTTTCGCTTTGTACCTTTCCACACCTGCTACCTCCTGGTTGGCTCTTGGGAATCTGTAGTTGACCTAACAGGAACAGATGGACATTAGTATGTGCGGTGCGGAGTAGTTTCGGTCCTTTGGAGCCAGTGAAGCCACCCGGTGGGGTGCTGAGGAGTACGGTCTTTTAACTCACTTTTGCTGGGTGCTTTAGGTGTCGCCCGCTTTCTTATAAGGGCTCCACAAACTTCCTCAGGCTAAGAATGCTTTTTGCATGTGAAAAGAATTGTGAAAAAGCACCGCCAGGGCCGGGAAGGTGGGAGGAGAAAGGGAAGAACCGTACTTGACCCTTGATCAGGGCACTTGACCTCAGCATAAATTCCCTGGAGACTGGGTTTAGGCTTTCTGTGGCTAGCTGGAATTGCGACCCTCCTCTCTTTGCATTTGTCAGCTCCTTTAAGAACTATGAGGCCCACAAACTCACTTTTATCCTGCCTGCTTCAAGAGAGAAGCGTGAAGTACACACATAGGACAGTTGAAATAATGAATGAACCAGAGGCCGGACTGAAAGAAGGGCGGGGCTGTAGTGAGGTGGGATGGAAGGAACGCTGTGGCTGCTTCGTTTACCGTATTTCTCTGCCTGACCCTGCTCACAGTCACTGGGGCATAGGGCATATGGGCCCCAGAGGGTCCCAGGGACGGCCATGTCTGCATTAGGCACTGCCCCATAGTTCCCCAAAGCCAGTATGCCAACTGACACTCCCACTAGCCGCCGATGAGCTCCTGTTGCCCTGCATTCTTGTCAAGATTTGGTTTTGTCAGTTTTTTTAATTTTAGACATTTTGGTAGATGTGTGACACTGTTTTAATTTGCCCTTTGCACACTAATGACGTTGAGCACTTCTTTACCTGCTTCTTGGCCTTCGGCTGTTTTATGAAGTGCCTAGTGAAGCCTTTTGCTTCCTCCTTTTGTTGGATTTACTGTCTTGCTATGTTTTGATTTGTAGGAGTTGTAAAAAATACCCACTTATGGAAACTTCTTATGTGCACTGCATAGATCTTCGGCCATTCTGGCTTTACGCTCCTGATGGCTTGATGAAAACAAATTTTTATAATGTTTACATCGTCCAACTTACCCTTCTTTCCCTTCGTGGTGAGTTAAGCTTATCCTTCCTTATTGAGGAAATCATTATTCAAGGTCATGGAGACATTCTGTGTCATCTCCCAGAAATTCTGCTGTTTGGCCTTTCCCATTTATCTGACTGACCCCAGCACCGTTCACTGTCTTTTTCCCAGTGTGCCTTTGTCATAAATCACCGGTCTGTGTAGGGGTCTGTTTCTGGGCTCTTTAACCTGATCCATCTATTCGCACCAATATCACACTGTCTTTTATTTTCTTTTTTAAAAAATTTTTTAATGTTTATTTTTGAGAGAGAGAGAGAGAGAGAGAGAGACAGAGTGCAAGCAGGGGAGGGGTAGAGAGAGAGGGAGACATAGAATCCAAAGCAGGCTCCAGGTTCTGAGCAGTCAGCACAGAGCCTGACGCAGGGCTCAAACTCATAAACCGTGAGCTCATGACCTGAGCCGAAGTCGGATGCTTAACTGACTGAGCCACCCAGGTACTCCCACACTGCCTTAATTAATACAGCTTTATGAACCTTGATTTCCAATACAATAAGTCATCCAGTTTTGAACATCCTCAAGATCATCATGTTTTAGAATCAGTTTGTCAGTTTCACGCATGCAGATTTCCAGGGACTTTGATTACAGTGACTTTAGATAATTTGGAAAGAATCGACATCTTCTGATCTCTGAACATTGTATCTATCTTGCTTATGTAGTTTTCCTTTAATTTCCGTATAAACTTCTTCCATAACTTCCGTAAATGGATTCCTAGATCTTTGATGTGTTTCAAGCTATCTCAAGTGTTGTCATTTTTGGAATTACATTTTTAATTATTTTGTTGCTGGTGTCTAGAAACAAGTTGATGTTTTATGCTCACTTCAGCAGCACATATACTAAAATGGGAACAATACAGAGGTTAGCGTGGCCTCTGCCCAAGGATGACACTCAAATTTGAGAAAGAAATTGATGTTTTTATATCAACTCTGTATCCAATGACATTGATAAGTTCACTTCCTCATTCTAAAAGTTGATTAGTAGGGTTTTTTTAAGATCTTTTTTCTAGGCACAATTATGTCATCTGTGAATGATGGCTTTTATGTCTTTATTTCACGTCCTTGCAACATTTAGTTTTCTTGCCCGCTCACTCTTACTAAGACCTACAATGCTGAACACAAGTGGTGACAATGGGCATCTTTGTCCCCCAGTATCAGGGGAGAAAGTTTTCAATATTTCATCATTAAGTATGCTGGAGACTTTTTATAAATTCCACTTACTAGATAAAGACTCCTTCTATTCCTGGTTTGCAAAGACTTTTTGAAAAAATGATGGATGGTTGTTGAATTTTATCAAATGCTTTTTTCTACATCTGTTGGAATGATTACATGGGTCTTTTCCTTTATTCTGTTCATGTGTGAGTTACGTTTATTCATTTTAATGCTCAACCAGCCAGTGTTGCCAGAAGACACCGATCATATTTTTGTGTGGACGTGGCGTCTGTCCTGTTGTGTTTGGGATTTTTGCATGTATGTTCACGAGGGAGATTGGCCTTTACTTTTCTTACTACGTCCTGTCAGGGTTTCGTGCCAAGACTATTCTGGCCTTACTGTATGAACTGGGGCATGTTCTCTCATCCGAGATCATCCGAGCTTGGAATTACGTGTTTATGTAGGTGTGCTTCTCATTACGGTAGAGCAGCCTGCGTCATACCACAGCACTTTCAGATGTTTTGGGTTACTTCCTCTTGTGTGCGCTTGGGAAAATTATTAGAAATTTGTCCCATTTCTGCTAAAATTTAAATTTTACTGGTAGAAAGTTCATCATACCTTATGATTTCCCTTCCTTTCTTTCCCTTTTTTCTTTCTCCTTCCTTCCTTCCTTCCTTCCTTCCTTCCTTCCTTCCTTCCTTCCTCTTCTTCCTCCTCCTATTCCTCCTCCTCCCTCCCTCCCTCCCTCCCTCCCTCCTTCTCTCCCTAGGACCTATTTTGTTCTAGTGATGCTGAAACTGGGTGACATGTATTTTTTTTCTGGTTAGTAGCTTCAGGGGTTTATTAGGTCTTTTCAAGGAACTGTATTTTGCTTTTGTTTAAGTTTCTCTCTTCGTTCTGGCGGGGAGGGGGTAGGTTCTACTTTTTAAATGCAAGGCTCTTCAGCAGTGGTCCTTAACTTGGCTGCCCATCCAGGGCCAGCCGTGTCACAGTAAAACGGCAGCTGGCTTCAACCCTGCAGATCGTGCCGTGTTAGATTTGGGCTGGGCCCCGTTGTCGTGCTGGGAAGGGCGTCACAAGCGACTCTGCACAGGCACACCCGAGAGTCACCCCTTGGAAGGACGGCTGTGCCTGCTAAGGAAGCGGCTTTTACCTCGTCGCCCACACCCCAGGTTCTTCGGCCTTGCAAAACTGGGTTCTAGAACCTCCTTCAGTGAGAGTTCACAGGCTTTCATGTTTTCTGGACAAATGTATTTTGGCATTCCTCCTGTTGCACATTCTCAGGTTGAACTCCACTTTGCTAGAGATCTCGGAAAATACATTTCTTGTCACTTGCCTTCCTTTTAATGCCCGTAAACACATCAGTTCCCTAAAGTTCGCTCAGAGGCTCACCTTCTCAGCCATTTGGTCATTGCAGTGCTTTTTTCTGAATCTTCAAAAATTTTTCCACATTCTTTCTAAGTCGTGGGACAGTAAACTGAACTATTAATCTACTGCAAGGCAAGAGCAGAACTGGCTGAAGAGAGATTTTCGGGACCCTTTCCGTATCTTCATCCTTCCAACACTCTGGCTTGCCGCACTGCCCATCAGCTTGCTGACTGGTTAAGGTGACCCCTCAACCGCCCGTGAACCATGCATAGGCAGGGGGGTGGGTCTGCTCCGGCAGAGAGCTGGTCCCTCCCCTCCTCAAAGATAGGATCATAAGCCTGATCGCCCCTGTTACATCAGATGGACAGAAACTGTGATGGTAATCAGCGAACAGGAATGTTAACCTGGAGTAGAAACGGAGGCTAGACCTCCCATAGAATGTAGGCGGCTGGAATTGATACGACGGCGTGGACGTGGTGGCTAGGGACCAGCAGTGAGTCTTCAAGATTAAGCGTATTCGAGCCCCCGTGCTGAAGCACAGACATGGAAGGGGGGTCCTGATGGTGGGCCACACGTGTCCTTGTGTGCCGAGGGTGGTCTTCACGAGTTAGCCTTCAGAAGTTAATAGGACGGACAGAATTCCCAGTGATGACCTGAAAGGAGCACGGTCATTCCACGGCGTCGTCCGACTGTCCCTGTGTAAGGAACGGCTGGGACCCGCTCCACGAGCTGAACAGGTCTGCGGCGTTCGTGATGCACAAGTCATGCCGAATCAGTGTCTCTTCTAGAAGACAGGGAAGAAGAGTGACACTGGAATCTGACTCACCTGAGCTGAAATACTGGCTGAACGTGTCTTCCTGGCCTGTGAAACAGGAAAACACTTACCTCGTAGTTCATGTTTTAAGAGCCTAGGACAAAATAGATGTAGCAAGGACTCCGTGTGAGCCCTCAGTGCAGTTCTCCTAGGGAAACATGTCGCGGGGTGAGAATTTTAAGGGCTGGCCTGACCTGCGTGGGCCTCACAGGTCGGGTCTAAATCACTGGAGCACAGGGTTCTGGGTCTCTGGCAAGTGGAAGTGTTCGTGTTGGCCAATCAGACTGGCAGAGAGAAATGCTGAAGGAATCAAAGCACATGCTGGATAGAAACATTACAGCGTCTTCTACCTGAGGCTTCTCCTGTTTTAGATACATTTTTCTCTTTAATCGTGTTACCCAAAGGCTTGAGCTTGATAAGGTACAAGGAGTCCGTAGTTTTCTTTTTGTGTCCGTGGCCACCTTCCAGTATGATCCTACAGCTCCTCTTTCCCTGCCCTGATGGCGTCCCGGGAAGATTGCAGGGCTGTACGGTCACGTGGGAGCATTAAAACAAAGGTTTGCGTGGATTGCAGAGTCTGGACCAATCTAGACCAGTTCTGGTCATTCGTGTTTTGGGCACTTCTCCCGTCACCTGAGACCAGGCCGTGGCCTGATGGTCAACTCCCGGTTCCCCCAGAGCCTGGGGGCAGGGAGGAGGCCTTGTAATCTTCTTGAGGTTCTCAAATGTCCTTTTTTAGGTCAGGAATGCAAAGATTAGCTCTTGTGTGAGGTATTTTGTGTTCTCCAGACAAGCCTGTGGAAAACCTCATTACTGTCCTTTGATGTGGCTTTTGGACTTCCTGGCTGACCTCTTACAGACTTCTAAGCTCTTGGTTAACTCATTCACCCCTCCCAGCAGTGCTCTGGGACAGTATGACCCAGACCGCTTCCCCTGCATCCACTTGGGCTATGGAAAGCTCACCCCCCCATGTCCCCCCCCACAAAAGCTAAGTGTGGCTGCTGCCATCATGCCCCACTCCAGCCAGCCTCCTACTTCAGACTGCCTCACAGGGGACCGGGCACCCTTCTCTGTGCCTCTGCAACACAGGTCAGGTTTTCTCAACTTCCTTGGGCATCATCCTGAGGGCAGCAGGCATGGGCCTACGGAGCTTCTGTACCTCAGCAGGGGTGGGTTGGGAGTGTTTCAGATACTGCCTGCCCTGCTAAAAAAAACTCCTACCTCTGCATGGTTCCTTTGAGGTCCATCTCCACCCTGTTCTCACATGGAGAGGTTGAGAACATCACCACCAACCATTAGGAATTCCCTTCTAAGAGTCCCCCTTCTTAGAAGCAATGGGTTGAGCTCCTCTGTTTAGAAAGTGGGGGCACATAGCATCCATGGGACATGACTTTGAGGCTTTGTTAAAAATTCTAAGCAACAGGGAAGTCCCATCTACATTCTATAAATGTGGATGAAATAGCAAGAATGGCTTAAAAAATAAATCCATCAATCAGTAGAGCAGAAAGGGACCTCCAGCTACTTTGGTTCTATGTTTGAGGCCAGTGACTACAAACATTGTCCTAACTCCGAGTGCCTTATTGCTCTAATCCAGGCTGCTAAGTCACATCTCCTGTCCAGAGCTCATGAAACCTTTTCTGACTTCTTCCCCTTCCCCAAATGTGTTTAACCCACATTGGCTTCCCTTAGGACGTTTTCTCTAGATCTAGTCAGAGGCTCCGAAGGGTAACAGATGAGTATTTTCACAGAGACCTTCTGGAATGCCTTATCTGCTAACGGGGAGGTTTTCAGACTCAAAGGTAGGCTGGTGGAGAAGACGGCACTGAGGCACATCGAATTCTGACATCAAATTTGGGGAGACCCTGAGTTTCTTTCTTACAGCGTGTGCACATAATAAAAGCTTTTGACTTGAAATTCTGATGGACTGATGTTCTTTGCTGTTTCTAATACACATGACAACACCTCTCCATGTGTAACCGCAATAAAGAAGTGTTTTTCATGTTAGGATAATCTGCTGCAAGTCACACGAGAAAAGGCTGCGTTGAAGCCAAAACTTAATTAGTTCTATTTTCATTTCTCATTATTGTCCCTATAAAGCAGGTAAATGAAAATAGTGGCAGTTTTCAGTGAAAAGCATCTTCTTCCTCTAAAAATGGATTCACATTTCCGTATGGGAGTGACATACTGTTGACTATTTGGGAATCAATCAACAATCCTCATTCCCATTAAAAAAGAAATGCTGCTGTGTCCTTTATAGGGAAAATTAGGAAGACAAAATATTTTCTTAACAAAGATTAAGTTTGTGTTCTTTTTTTACCCCTTTCCTTTTCTTTCTGCACTGGATGCCATGATCACATGCTGGTGACAAATATCCTGTTAGCACCTGCAAACAGGGGACCAGGACAAAGGCCGGGGCCACCAGCAGGCACAGGTGCAGCACCTGGCCGTCGAAACCCCATGTTTAGGCCTCAACAAAAGTACAAAGGACAAGATTTTCCTTTGTTCTTTGGTTTTTCTTTCTGTTTCATTGCTAATTTTTCCTTTGGTCTGAGGAATTGTCTCAGCAGTTCTTCCAAATCTTCAGGAAGCAACAGGATGGAGTGAAGAAAGACTGCCGTGACTGACCTGGATTCAAGTCCTGACCAGCTAATTACTCGCGATGGGCATGTTGCTTATGTTTTCTTGATCTCAATTTCCTCATTAGCAAACCAAATAATATCCGGTCTCCCAACCTCTGAAACAACCTCTCAAGGTGTGTTTAAAACTACTACCAAGATAAGTGGAAGTGTTTTGTAGACTCTTAATCCCTACGCAACCGTGTGATTGGGAGACTGTAGGCGGGTGAGTGAGGGGAGGGGGAGCAGGTCTCCTGGGGGCTGAGTTCCAACTCCTGGCCACATGCTTGGCTTCCAGGGACCTGAAGACAGAGACAGTGTCCCATAATATGACCTGTAGGCTCTCCGAGGTCTGGCTCTTTCCTACTTCACTAGGTGTGTGTGTGTGTGTGTGTGTGTGTTTGCTTGAGCAGTGTATGTGTGTGTGTGTGTGTGTGTGTGCTTGCTTGAGCAGGGTATGTGTGTGTGTGTGTGCTTGCTTGAGCAGGGTATGTGTGTGTGTGTTGGTGTGTGTGTGTGTGTGTGTGTGTGTGTGTGTGTGTGTTCTCGCTTGAGCAGTGGCTATCAAGAGGCCAGGGCCATTATATCGGGAAGAGAGGCGTCTCAGCACGGGCAGCACGGCCTCGGAGCTGAGCAGCAAAGCGCAGCACCAGCGTGGTGGGGAGCGGGGCCTCAGGTCTGCAAGGATTCCAGCAAGCCTGTGAACTTGGGGAAGTGGCCTGTTTGCGGACACTGGGAGCGGGGTGGAGGTGCAGAGGGCAGGGGGAGGCACAGGTGCAGGGCGCCTCCAGCCAGGGGAAGGTGCACCCGTAAGCCTGAGGCTCTTCCTTGAGGGCTTGGCCGAATGCCCGAGGAAGACCCAGGGTGGGGGGGTCAGGCTGAGTGGGACAAGCAAAGGAACTCGGGTCGTCGTTGTGAACGGGACTTTCTTTGCAGCCACAGCCCGGGTAGCTTGGCTGACACTTGGGTTTCGTTTTGAAAGATTTACAAGGCGATTTTGCATATGGTGAAGTAGAAGACATTGCTGAGAAACTGATAATTCCGTCCGTGTAGATCTTGGGCACGGCCACTCTGGAGCTAATCAGCTGGCCTTGGTTTGCCTAGGACTTTCCTAGCTTTAGCCAGGAAAGAGCAACTGCTGTTCACCCAGCTCCTTCACACTGTTTCTTAACTTCACGCTGGGAAGATGGAGCTGACCACTCACGGCCCCGTAATATAGCAGAAACAAGAATACGTCTTCCCTCTGGGGTACTAAGCATCTACAAAACAGGGGCGCCTGGGGGGCTCAGTCGGTTAAGCGTCCGACTTCGGCTCAGGTCATGATCTCGTAGTTCGTGGTTTCCAGCCCCACATCGGGCTCTTTGCTGACAGTGTGGAGCCTGCTTAGGATTCTCCCTCTGCCCCTCCCTAGCTCATGCACTCTCTCTCTTGCAAAACAAATAAACTTAAAAGAATCCATAAAACCACGAGGCTATATTGTGAGGCTCCCTTCAAATCGTGTACTGGAGGCAGAAAATGAGCACAAGGGGGCTTCCTGCCTTAACGGGCTACCCTGGGCCAGTCCTTTCCATTTGCCAGGGGAGATTTTCCAGCGTTTCTATTTATATCTGCCGTGGCTAACCACACTAGATTTTCTGTGATGGAGGCAATTTTGCAATATATTTTCCTTAGCAATGAATCAAGTACATAAAGTTATGAGTTCAAAAGCCTATTATACAAGTAAAATCTGAATCAGAAACATGTTTGCTAGAAACTCTGCCTTGATTTTTCATGCTCAGATGAGGGTCACCATATCCCCATGATAGTCAAATCCTTAACAAGTGGGACAGTGGCTAGCACCCCCAAATGAGGCAAATATATAGAAGATGGCAAAGAATAAGGAAGGCAAAGATTCTACTGACATTCTTTTATTCTGGAGATTTCCTTGGCAGAAGCAGGTCCTAGATGAACAGGTTCCTAGGTCTTGGTGTCAGATAGAAAGCGTCATTGGATTCATCCGCTGGGGCACACAATGGCGGGGCCATAGGACCAGCCATCCGGAGAGAGGGTACATCTTCTTTTCCCAGACAGGCTGAGAAGATGAGGAGTGACCCACCCAGGGCCAGGAAAATGCCGGCAGCCCAGCCCAGGTAGAGGGCATCCCCAAACTCCCAGCGAGGCACGATCTCGGGGATGCTGTTATCCCAGAAGTCTTGGATGGTGGCGTGGGCTACCCAGGAGACTGGAAAGAGGGTAGCAGCTGAAGCTGATACTTCCAAAGTCCCTCCCAGGAGGCAAAGCTGCCTCTTAAATACCCATCTGATCCTGTGAAACTGGAAGCATTCGGACCCACAGCCAGAGAGCAGGAGCCCCAGCAGCCCCAGCCCGTGGGAGGCGACCATGAGGATGCGGGACACCCGAAGCTCCTGGGGCAGAGACAGGAAGGACTCCAAGGCCTTGCACACGGCAACTTCCTCCTGATTCACGCAGACCTCCCAGAGCCCCATGGCCCAGGTCTCCATCTCATTCAGTTCCAGATTGAGAGTCTTCCACTGGGGCAGGACGGTGGTGACACAGGAGCAGACCCAGCCGAGGAGACAGAGGAGCAGTCCCCCAAGCTGGGCTTTCCCCTGCAGACTCCAGGCCATAGCTGCTCCTACCTCAGAGGCAGAAAGTGAAGAACAGGTGCCTGGTGACGGGTTAGCAGGCAGTGCTCCGGGGGAGACCAGCAGACGGTCTTGGACACTCAGAGACAGCTCGTGTTTCAGTTTTTAGGCAGCAGCTGATGCAGGTGCCAGGAGCTTGGCAACACTGGGTTCAGGGGGTGTGTCCAAGATTGGGCGTGGGCGTGGGTTCTGGGGGAGGGTCCCATGAGAGGCAAAAGAAAGCTAGAAGTAAGCCATCAGGATCAATTTGATGAGTAAATTCATAAGTGTGAAGTTAAAATCACTCTCCGGGGCCAAGAGGATGAGAATGGTGTTTTGGGAGTACACACTGAGATGTTTCTGGAGGGCAACATGACTTCACATTCCATACTTTTTTCTTTTTGAGAGCGAGAAAGTGCGAGTGAGGGAGGGGGCGGAGTGAGAGAGAGAGAGAGAGAGAGAGAGAGAGAAGCAGGGCTCACTCAAAGCAGAGCTCGAGCTCACCCAAAATGGGACTCGAACTCATGAACCGTGAGATCATGACCTGAGCCGAAGTCAGATGCTTAAAGAATGAGCCACCCAGGTGCCCTGAATTTCATACTTTTAAACACGCAGACTTTGACCCAGCACCTTACCTCCAGGAACTTACCCCAATTGATTGTGAATATGTACAAAGATTTATGAAAATGTCTGCTGAAACATTATTGATGATTGCATGCTTTGGTTAGTACCAGGTAGCCACTGGAAAGTGATGTAGAAGAAGCTTCAATGACATGGAAAATATTTTTGATTCGTTGTTGGTGGGTGAGGCCAGTACATGACCAGGTTTTAGTTCCCTATTTGTGCTTGTCTATGTGTTTTATACATTTGATAAGTTTCCCGTGTAATATTTTTGTAAGCAGAAAAAAACAGAAAATGCCCCGTCCAAGGAACCCATCCAGACACAGAATATACCCGAGGGAAGCGCTCTCCCCCGGGTCTGCTACTGAAGGGGAGCAGCTCGAATGGGTGGTGGGCTTGCCAGCTCCCAGAGTCCTACTTGCTGCTGTGAAGAGGCCGGTTCTGACAGGAAAGGAGGTCATTTGCGTTCACTGAGGATGGCTACATGCCAGTCTATTGACGAGATGCTTCCGCCTTGTTTTATTTTCACACCGCCGCTGCGAGATGCATGGTGGGTACTTGCCCCGGTCCCCCAGCCGGTCCACAGAGCCAGGTCCTGAGCAGGGGGCTCAGGCGGTGACACTTCAGGCTTCCGTCCCCAGGCTGCAGTGGTGATTCCTCTCGCTGTGACGCACAGTGGTGACACAGCCTGGGGGGCGGGGTGGGGGGTTAATCCGCATGGCAACACACAGAAGAAAATTGGGATTTCTTTTTTTATTTAGTTTATTTATTTTGAGAGAGCAGGGGAGGGGCAGACAGAGAGGGAGAGAGAGAGAGAGAGAGAATCCCAAGCAGGCTCCGTGCTGTCACTGCAGAGCCTGATGTGTGGATCGAATCCACACACTGACATCATGACCTGAGCCCAAACCAAGAGTCGGCTGCTTCACTGACGGAGCCACCCAGGTGCTCTGAAAATTGGGATTTCTTATAATGAAGACATAAATGTTGACCAATGGAGTTCCCTATTCATATTTTCACCTACGGATTGCCCTGTGGGGCACCAGGCAGCAGGGGTGTTGGGGGGTGGGGGGAGGTAGCGAGGATGAGGATCTAAGGAAACGTTTCCTTGACTTTATCTGAATGATGTCTCGGTATAGCCCGACCGGATTACCAGCGGTGCGGGCACGGAGGGAGGTGAGCAGAGTCATCCCGAAGGCTCTCTTTTTCTTTCGTGGTTTATTATAGAAAATTTCAAACACATACAAAAGGAGAGCAAATGGGCAAGACCTTTCATGTCCTGCCACCCAGCTTCAGAAACGGTCCCCACGTGCCAACCTTATTTTACCCACAGCCGGTCCACCATCCACGTCGCTCCCATCACACTGTTTTGGGCGCGGCTCCTTCCGCTGCCTTTATAACGCCCACATGGTCTAATCAATGCGACGGCAAAATACCATGCGTCCCTGGACATGCTGTGTGCTTGTGCTGTGCTCATTCAGATCGGTGTCTGGGGTTTCGCTTCCTGACCACAGGCCTGCCGCACGCGTGTGTGCGCTCCGATAGCTCAGGCGGGATTCTCTTGGACGCTGCGCCTTCTTTCCTTGCCTTTCCTTCAGAGCCCTTTGGTGACGCTTCATGAGCATCTGCGACTTGGGAGGCGTGTCAACCATGGAAAACGTGAACCAGGGAGGAGGTCAGGTTGGGGAGGCAAAACAACCCATTCATGTTACTGATTCCTTCTTTTTTTTTTTTTTAATTTTTAAAAATGTTTTTTATTTATTTTTGAGAGGTAGAGAGACAGAGCGAGCGGGGGAGGGTCAGAGAGAGAGGGAGACACAGAATCGGAAGCAGGCGCCAGGCTCTGAGCTGTCAGCACAGAGCCCGATGCGGGGCTCAAACCCACGATCTGAGATCATGACCTGAGCCGAAGTCGGATGCTTAACCAACTGAGCCACCCAGGCGCCCTTGATTTCTTCTTACTTTTTCCAATATTCACTCATGCCTGCGTGCATCGACTGTGTGTAGCAATCACGCTCCATTCCCTGTGTTCTTTTTTTTCCTTCCTCAGCCTAACTCCGGCTCTTCCCTGGAAACTTGAGGAATGGTGTGCTGCTTATGGAGTGGTCTCTCTGCCCAGGTAGAGGTGGAGCTCTGCAGTGGCATTTGTGGGTACGACCCATGGATTCGCTTCCTGGAGAAGACCCCAGAAGCGCAACCTCAAAGTGGCACCTCCTTCCGGTCTCAGTTCAAATCCCTCCCTACTGTGAACCTTTTCTGGTTCTGTGAGAGTCGGGGTGCTGCTCCTCCAACATTTCCTCTGCCCTCCTTACCTTCTTCAGAGGTGGATTTAGCTTCAGGGCCTGTTACTTAGCCACGCCCCTTTCTAAGGCCTGTACCGAATTTTGCATTCATTTTATATTCTTTTCCTTAAAGGGCCTCCCCGTCCCAGCAACTGGTAAGATTTAGGCCCCACAAAATCTGGATCGATCCCTCATGTGCCTTCAAGATAGCAATGATAGTATTTCCTGAGATTATTCATTTACATATGTTGGATTCCTAGCCTAGCCCAATGCCTGTTATGCAGTAGTTGCTCAATAAATATACAATACACGTTTTCAGGTCCTTCTTTCTCACAGGGCATTTTGTAGTAATAGCATTTAAAATTGAAAGTGAGGCCAACAGGTCTACCGAACAGAAGCTGATTTGGTTTTGTAGGGAAAG
>NC_043710.1:104417734-104446707 GCF_006229205.1 Suricata suricatta | reverse complement strand
TCTCATGGTTCATAAGTTTGAGCCCTGCATGGGGCTTCATGCTGACAACACAGGAGGCTGCTTGGGATTCTCTCCCTCTCTCCCCTCCTCCCTCTCTATCAAAATAAATAAACTTAAAAAAACTGTCAAGTATCTTGTTCTAGTCCACACAGTACTAATGTTATTTATACTTAGGCAACATAAATAATATAAACCATATAAATATGTAATGTATTATTACATAGATGTAATACCTATTTGTTACATGACGTAGTATATACGTAACATATGCACACAGATATACATGATGTGACATATGTACATAGATTGCATTGTAAACTGTGCAACATAAAGAGTGCAATTTAGTCAGACTTTTAGTTATGACGTGACGCCACTTCGTTTGCACAACGCCAGGGGGCACTACTCACATAGACTCCGATGGCCGCTGCAGCCCTCCAAAGTGATTATTCAATGAAAACAGAAGATGGGTTCGTCCGGTGTTCCAGCTCGCAAGTGTCACCGGTGAGCGCTTTGAAGTTGAGAAAAGTTCATTTAGGACTGATTTTTAAGTAGAAACACTTCATTTCTTCTGGCTAAAAACCGGCGGGAAGAGACAAGTTATTTGAAAGCGGCTGGAGAGGGAAACGCTTCTCTCCTGGTTTGCCAGCTCCGGGACACCGTGGAACTTCCACGCCGGGACAGTCGCGGTGCCTGCTGGGAGTTGTAGTGCGGCCTCGCGTTCCGAGCGGCGGAACTGGGCCGCGCGAGACTCAGCTTCCCGGCAGGCCGCGCGGCAACGCCGGCGGCGGCGGCGGGACTGGGACCGCCGCGCTGGCCACGGGAGAGTCACCCTGTCCGCGTTGGTTCCAGTCGTGACGATGGCTTCGTTCGTGACAGAGGTTCTGGCACACTCGGGGAGGCTGGAGAAGGAGGATCTGGGCACTCGAATCAGCCGCCTGACCCGGCGGGTGGAGGAGATCAAGGTGAAGGCCCGGCAGCCGGGGACCGGCTGAGAAGGGACCCGGGTCCGTTTGTGGGGGGACCGGGAAAGGAGTGGGGGCCGAAGGGCAGGCAAGTGGGAATGAGCAGAGCCAGGTGGGGGGCTGAGCGGGAAGAGTGCGAAGTGGGAGGGCTGGAAGTGTTTGGATTGACGAGGGGGCTTCCGGGAGTGGGGGGAGCCCGGCTGGGCTGGGGTTGGGGACCAGGAGGCCTGAAGCGGAGGAGGACGCGGTGGCCGGGGAGTGGGGTTAGGTTGGGGAGGGCCCGGTGGGGCCGGGGGATTTGGAGGAAGACTGAGGAGACCAGCAGGAGGGGTGGGACTGCCAACCCGACGTTCCTGGGGAGGCAGCAAGTGAGAGGGACGGCAGTGCGGGCAGGACCCCTCGGGATCTGGGTGTATCTCCTCCACTCGCTCTCCTTTGTAGGAGTTGTTGGTGGATAAGATCGCTTTGGGAGAATGGTGTCATCTGAAATTTTTGTTGTTCAGATCTGTCTACGTGTTTATTAAACTCTGTTCTTCACCCCCAAGAGCCGTGAGGCTGTTCTGATTGTTATAAAACTTGTACAGAGCACTTTAGTGGACCCCGCTCTCTTGAGGTTGATACAGACACTAAAAGCAGTAGGCAGCCATTCACGGTTTTCACCGGGCATTGCTGCCCTTCCCACTCCAGTATTTACCCACATCTCTGTTGGACTCATTGAAAGTTCCATGCGCCCATGTTAGGTCTGGATTCAAGGGAGCAAGTTGGGCACCGTATCACAAAGGTACGAGAAGTAGGTCTTCCTCACAACCCTTGATTTCATGAAAATGGTTTCCTGAATTCAGTAAGTATTCATGTTACTGGCATCTCTTCTTTTACACCGCGTAAGGATTTTCCACCACTTTTTATATGGTGGAAAGACTGTCATTAAGCTGCCTTAGCTCGGCACTCAAGGCTCCTGCCATTCTGGATCCATCCTTTCCCTAGGTTTCCTTTACCGGCTGGAGTCTTGAGCTAACTGACAATTAATTACTTTCTGTGCTCCAAGCAGACCCCGTGTTTTTCCTGGCTCCCAGATTTTATGTTGTTACTTCTCCATCTTTGCCCATAGTATTTCCACCCATTTTTCATGTTCACTCTCCAACGTAGTTTCCTGCATGAAAAATATCCTTATTTTCCTCCAGCAGCAGTGACCATTTTCTCATCTGTGTTTTCCGGAGGACATTAACTCTGTTCTTTAATTACATTTTTCTGTTTTGGTTACGGAAGTGTATAGTATCTTTCCTACTTAAAAGCAGGCATAACTTACCCCGATATCTTCCAAAGCATTCCGTGCAAAGGATTCAGGGATTTGTTGATTGATGAAACTCAAATTAAATTTGACTTTTAAGATCAAGCCTTAAAGTTTTATAAGCAAGAAGATAGAAGTTCATAAATTGAAGCCTGCAGATTATGTATTTAATTTTCCCTTTGCTTTTCTGTTAGTTTTATGATTAAAGTTGGTGGCTGGAGTCGGAGCTCATCTAGGTCAATATGGAAACTTCTGGTTCCCCCTTTTCCAGCATTTGTACAGCTTTTGGGCCCTGGTAGAATTTGGTTGTTGTTGTCTTCTTGGACCTAATAATGTTATAGGCTCCTTAAGGTGAGAGAAATGTGTTTTTCAAAGAAACCCATTGGCTCAGAGGAAGAGCGAAGGCCTGTGGGTACCTGGCAGGACGGTTCTGACATGGAAGACGGGCTGTCTGTTTTTAATAGAGTTCTCTACTCGTCTCACTGTAATTTTTCTGTCTTACTTTATAGGGTGAGGTGTGCACGCTGATCAGCAAGAAGTACAGTGAGTTCCTGCCCAGCATGCAGAGTGCACAGGACCTGGTCACCCAGGTGGATAAGCTGTCTGAGGACATTGACCAGCTGAAATCCAGGATAGAGAGTGAGGTAAGGATGGGTTGTTAGATTCGTTAGGTTTGCGGGCTGGTGGGTCAGCATCCTGGTTCCTAAGACACTCAGTTCTGTGCAGAAGTTTCCAAGACCTCACTTTCCTTATTGGTAGATGGAAGTTGCCTTACATCAGTTTAGGGTAACTGCCAATTTTAAAATAGAAGTATTTTCCAAAACAATAATTTTAAAGTTTTTTATAGTAAATTGTTTTAAGATGTTTTTATTTATTTTTGAGAGAGAGAGACAGACAGACAGACAGACAGAATCTGACGACAGGATCCAGGCTCTTTGCTGACAGCTCAGACTCGAACTCAGGAACCATGAGATTGATCATGCTGATTAGGGGTTTTAAGCATAACTCTGTTCCTGTACAGCTCTGTCACAGTTCCAGTAATAGTTTCTTTTAAAAAAAATTTTTTTTTTTTTACATTTATTTATTTTTTGAGAGATGGAGTGAGACAGCATGAGCAGGGGAGGGTCAGAGAGAGCGGGAGACACAGAATCCGAAGCAGGCTCCCCGCTCTGAGCCAGCTGTCAGCAAAGAGCCTGACGTGGGGCTCGAACCCCCCAACAGTGAGATCATGACCTAAGCCAAAGTCGGATGCCTCACCGACTGAGCCACCCAGGCGCCCCTCAAATAATATTTTCAAGGTGTATTTATAATTAGTTGATTGTTTAATTAGTGCTATTAGTGATGCAGTGTCTAGAACAAGAGAGTCACAGACTGTCTGTACCTTTGGCTGGCCAGATTGTGGTTGGGGGAATTTATTCAGTTCTGGTTGTTGCATTTGAAAGGCGCCTGGTCTGAATGAGAAGGTCCATGCTTAAACATTATATCATCAGAAGGACAGTGAAAGAAACTAAGGGTGTTTAGTTAGCCTTCGTAAGATGCAAATTTATGGCTGGAGAAGCAGAAATAGGTTGACTAGGTAGATACTAATAGAGGTTTCTTTGGTCATTTGGTATATTTATTGCGCCATCTGCAAGGTGTGAAATAGCTGCTGAACAAGGCAGTTTTTAGTTTGACAATGCGAATCGCATGCCTAATGTAGATGACTAAAGTAGCATGATACACGCTAAGTAGAAGTAATTCAGTTAGAGAGGGAAATACAGCCCGGCTTCGCTTCTTGTGGGAAATAGTGTCAGACCCGAACCTGCAGCGCTTGGTGGTGAGACAAAGGGGAAGAAGGAGGGTTGGAGGTGGACAAAGGAGACAGCGTTCCAGAAGCACGGATGTAATGGAGAGGTGTCGCTTTGGGAGCGCTGTGGCGATTCCACACGGCTCACGTCTAGAGAGCGTGGAGGGAAGGGACCCAAGACGAGAATGGAAAGGTAAGCAAGGGCCTTGCGTAGCAGGGTAAGCAGTGTGGACGTTACCTCGATGGCACCGTGGAAGCCGTGGAGGATTTCCAGCAGAGTAGCGATATCAGATTTGACTTTTAGGAATCCCATTCTGCCTGCAGCTTGAAGAAAGGACTTGAGGAAAATGGGACGGAGAAATGAGAAGGCTGGTGGAGCGTCAGGAGGCAGTGAGACTAATCTGGGAGAAAGATCGGCGGCAGCGACCGTGGAGAAGAGGTTGAGGATGACCCCTGGTGACATTTAGCAGACAGGACGTTTGGGATGTGACGTGAGGAGTAGAAGAGGGAGGCGTCAAGGGTAGTGGAGAACCAGGTCATCCGTGTGCCCTTCGCTGCAGTAAGGATCTAGAGACGGAGCGGGTTTCGTGGGCAGCCTGCGGGACATCCAACCGTCCGTGTTCAGACGAAAGCTAGACTTCGGAAAGAAACGAAGAGACAGACACACAGACCTCGAAATGCAATGACTCAGATGGCGCTTTAATTGTATTGTTTAGGCTATACAGCCAAGAACGGTGAGGGGGGCTCGGATTTTAATCTACATGCACGTTTTCACGGACGCCGCTGGCAGAGCTGAGGCTCCCTGGGTGGGAGGTGAAGGATAGCGGAGTAGCCAGAGCAGCGGGCCGCTCGAGCAGAGGTCAGAGGGCACGGAGGAGGCACGTGTGTTCTCCTGACTCAGACCGGGACGTGGTGCTCGTCACGTCTGCTTCCGTTTCCTCGGTGAGGTCTCAGACACGTGGTCACCCTCCACAGCGAGAAGCTAGAAGGGTAGCCACGTGCTCTTGCTGTGGCAGGGTGGAAAGTGGATTTTAGGCGGCGGTGTGCACGTCACCCGTCCAGGTACGTGTCTGGAGGTGAGGAAAGAGCTGTGGACTTGAGGTCGGCGTCCTTCGCCATGAAGCCACGGGAAGGGCTGAGGTCGCCCAGAGAGAGTAGCGAGCGCAGGGTCTCAACCTCGGCCCCGCTGACTCTCGGGGCTGCTCGTTCTTGGTTCCGGCCGGCCGTCCTGGGCATTGCGGGGTGGCCGGCGGGATCCCCGGCCTCTGCTCGCCAGATGCCGGTAGAACTCCCTCAACTGTGACAACCCGAAGTGTCTCCTGACATTGTCAGATGTCCTTGAATGGGAGTGGGGGGAAAAAGAAGATGAGTTTTTGAGGAAGAGGGCCGGGGAGAAAGGACTATCAGTATGTGTGGAGCTGTCAGAGGGAAGATGAAGCTCCCCAAAGAGAATGGGTGGCCTGAGAACTCGAGGCAAGGCCGTGGGGAGTAATCCCAGGGAATCAAGGGAAAGAAGCAACTGTACTGGCAGACGGTGCCTTGGGTGTAGCAACAAGATGCTGACTGGTGTTTGGGGCACTGGCTTGGAAGCGTTTCGACCGAAGCCGGATCCCCGTGAGTTACGGAATGAAGGCGAGGTGAGAAAGGAGCGGCCGTGAGTACGCTCCCTCCGGAAAGAAGCTCGGTTTGTGAGAGGGAGGACACGAGAAGGCAGCTGCTGAGAAATACAGGTGGTGGCCCAGGGGGGGGACGCTGCTTCTCAAAGCTGGAGGGAGCGTCAGCGTGTTTCAGCTGGAAGCGAGGGGGCTTGCTCTCGTGGGCAGTCGGCCAGTCCGTGTATATTTCGTAAATGAAGAATGAACGAGGAAGCGGTGAAGGTACAGAGGGGAGGAAATGATCGATAAAGCAAAGTCCCTGACAAGGCAGGACGGGGTGGGAGGTGGATTCCGATTCAACACAAAATCCTTCTAATAGAGCCGGCGGCCGTGGCGGGAGCGGTCACTCGGCAGCAGGGACACCCCTTTAGTCATCCAGGCGGGTGAGCTCTCCCAGGGAAACTGCTGCTTACCGTGAGCAGTGACAGTGGCCTGGGCGTGTTACGCTGCTGGGGACGGGTGTTTCTGCGAAGGATCACGGTTGGGACTAAGCGGGCCCCTTAAGATCTCTTCCGAACACGCTCTGTGACTTTGCTGTTATTCCCTGTTAACCAGCATTGAAGTTTCAACAGGAAAGCTTATTGATTAGCTACAACCGTTGTATTTCGTAGATACCGTGTAGCCTAAAAGTGCTTCTCTTTGATGTGGGTTAGGTCCGCCGGGATCTTCACGTGTCAACCGCTGAATTCACAGATTTGAAACAACAGTTGGAAAGGGACTCAGTGGTTCTGAATTTGCTTAAACAGCTGCAACAGGTCAGTGACCCTCAACTGAAACTTTCGTGTTTCAGGGGTGAGAAAGTTAACTTCTTTTCAGTTGGTCTCCTTGTTAAATGCGTATCCCCTGGTTCTCGGGTATTTTGTCATATTTAAAAAACAAAAGCAGACAGGCTTGAAATAGTAGGAGGTATAAAACGAAATTGCTAATAACCAGGCTTGTCTTTTCAGTTTTCTTCTGCTATTGAAGACTGTAACTGTGCGTTAGCAGAGAAGAAGTACGTCACTGCTGCTCAGCGCCTGGAAGAGGTATTGAGCAGTCACACACTTTCCCCGCAGGTTAAGCAGTTAGCACCCTTCTTATGTTCAGTAAATTTTGTGTTCCGTCTGTTCCTTATCATCGTACAAATATATTCTAATTGCCCCGAGTCCAGATGGAATGTCTAACAATCATTCCATTTCCCTGCCAGGCCCAGAAATGCTTGAAGTTACTAAAATCCAGGAAGTGCTTGGATTTAAAAATGCTGAAATCTCTCAGCATGGAGCTCACAATACAGAAGCAGAACATCCTCTATCACCTTGGGGAAGAGTGGCAGAAGCTGATTGTCTGGAAGTTCCCGCCTTCAAAAGGTGCTGCTGACGACAGCCGACTGCTTTGCTTCATCTTTGCTTCATCGGCCTCAACCGGCGTGGCCTCTGCGGGCCTCTGCGGGCCTCCTCCCTGCTTAGTGTCGGTGGACGAGGGGGTTTCGTTCGCCGGTGGCCCGATTGGCACCGGATTCTCTCACCCGGCAGACTGCTCGCTAGGACCCACTCCGCCGGTCCTCAAGTGTCCTCACCTTACCTCCCGTGCCTCCCTCTCTCTGTCCCCATCACGAGGAAGGCACCCGGAGGAGGGGGCGGGTGGCGGTCCGTGATGGCGGTGTGGTAGAGGAGGTCCCGGCGGTTTGAGGCCTCGCAGGGTTTCCCCCGCGTTGTAGGTACGCCCGTTCCCCGCAGCCCTGCACCCACAGCTTACCGCGGCTGGGAGCTTCGAAAGGCTGCTCCACCATTTTCTCTTGCTGAGGAAAGAAGACGGGGTCAGTGGCACAGGGGTTTGGCTCAGATTTTTCCAGTCGTTGGGGAAAATAGTGGGCACAATCATGAGATGGGGGTGCTTTGTGGGGTGAAGGGATAGGACTGCTCTGGCGCCGGCTTTGACTCGCGCCGTTTGGCTCTCAGCCTCTCTGCGCACGCCTGGCCGCCCTCCGGGCCGGAAGTCTTGTTTACACAGAGTGAGGCCTCCGAGGGGAGCTGTCAAGGACGTGCCGTCACACCCAGTGTGTTTTCCTAGTATCGGATCTGGAAAATTTTAGTTTGTTTTAGGGGAAACCTCCCCCTCCCGCATCCACGTGGGGCCTCTGAGTTCATTGTATACGTATGTGTGTACATAGACACACACACACACAGACATACGCGTACGTGTTTCTTACAAACAAAATATTTCATATTCTGAAGGACGTAATCTAGAAGATTTGGGGTTCTGTTTCCGAGCAGACTGTAAAATAAGAGGAGGTAGCAGGGATGTTAAGCCTTCGCTAGAATACACCCTTCTTGTTAAACGTGTTAGGCTGTTCTCCGTACTCGGTGAGAAAGAGCATTAAAGAGGAGATCTTACGTGCAACCAGGACCTCGCTCTTCATCCCTTATCTTCATTCAATTCATATTCAGTAAGCATTGATTAGGCACATCATTTTGCTTTTGCACTTAGTTTGAATATACCAAAAACAGTCATTTCCTATTTTAAAGTGATGCCAAGGACACGTCTGTCATAATTAAAATTTGGTCCGGGGGGCGCCTTGGTGGCTCAGTGGGTTAAGAGTATGACTTCAGCTCAGGTCATGATCTCACGGTTCATGAGTCCGAGCCCTGCATCAGGCTCTGTGCTGACATGGAGCCTGGAGCCTGCTTCCGATTCTGTGTGTCCCTCCCTCTCTCTGCCCCTCCCCTGCTCATGCTCTGTCTCTCGCTCAAAAATAAACATTAAAAAACAAAATGAAATTTGGTTACGTTAGAAGCGTATTGCAATAAAAGCACATCTTGAGGGATCCCAGTAGAGAGTGAGCCCGAGGAATAGAAGTGGGAGCGTCTTGTGTTGCTGAGCCAGCTGATGTCCTCCCCCTTTCGCTTAGACGCCAGCACCGTGGAGTCTTGCCTACAAACAGAACTTCATTTATGCATCGGGCAGTCTCAGAAAGAAGAGAAGACCCCTGGGCCACCAATCAGTTCGGTGCTCTTGGCGTTCTCTGCTCTTGGGGAGCTACAGATGAAGCTCAAGTCATTTGGTGAGGCATGCGACTTTGTTTCGTTTCCATGAACCTCAGAAGGCTCAGTGTCCGAGGAGTGGCAGAGAAGTCTGTAAAATATTCTCTAGATAATATTGATGACGGATCTAGGGTTGGCCTCCTGAGTCATCAATTGGAATGCTCATAAATGTTCCCCTTTTCCTTAAAGGCTTGGCTCCTTTCTTGTCTTTCCTTTTTTCCAACTAGCTACTGCTCTTTAGTTTACTGGACTTTTTTGAATAATTTAAATAAAAACCCGTAGACAGTCTGGGAACCCTGGGCGGTAAAACCCGCAGCACCTAATGAGTGGTGTGTGATGTCACATTCTCTGTATTTTTATCGTCGGGGTCAAAGATCTTTTCTAGTGGTATGGCATGCTTGCTCTTTAAAAGTTCCTTCCAGTGATTTCTGATGAATGTTCGTAAAATTTTTCAGGCCAGACGCTGCTGAAATATGTCCTGAGGCCGCTGGCGTCTTGCCCGTCCCTTGATGCTGTGGTAGAAAGCCAGCCTAACGCCCTCGTTATTCGTTTCGAGTCCGTGATGACTGACTTGGAACATCCGTCACCTTCTGAAGTTTTTGCAAAGATCAGACTGGTGCTGGAAGTGCTCCGGAAACACCTTCTGGGTACGTGCCCCCAAGGCAGTGCGCTCGGGTTTTTACATTTGGGAAAAGTCGGAATTGTTTTTAAAAGTAGGTACTATTTTAAGGTAGGCAAACATGCCCCCACGTTGAATCGTATTGGAGGATTGAGGGTAAGTACAGTACACCCCGGAGTAAAGTTACTACCTTCTTGCTTCCTGTTCTGCTTCACGCCGTTTTCCTCCCCGTGTGGAAAGTAGGGTCACCAGGGGCTCCCCAGATTCTGTGCTTGTAATCGTTACTTACATCTGGGACATAATACTTCTCTCACTAGACTTGTGACATCACAGTTTGGGACTCTTGCTTTAGTTATGGGCGGAGCAGAGATCAACCAAGTACCGCACGTATTTCAGTGGGAAAATCCCGTTCCTCTGATAGACAAACCAGCTTTAACAGTAAGAAATAAACTACATCCATCTCATGCGGTTGGGTAGATCTTTATATATTGACGGTCGAGAGAGCCAGTTTCTGGGTTGCTCTGAACAATTATTTTTAGTTGTCGTACTCTTAAAAATAAGATGTTCTTCTGGTGCATTAATACAAAAATTAATTCATACTTGGCTTACCTTCTGTATGCTTTTGTCAGTTGTCTTGCTCAATAGTCAAACAATCTTGATATGGACAAAATAAAAAAATTGCTGGTGTTGTTTGTATGCCTTCCTGGCAGTCCTTTTTTTATGTAACATAATTTCTGTGTAAAGCGAGGAAGGAAATTAGTTCTAGTTTTAACAGGAGAAAAGAAGAAAAAGTCTCAAGACTTGTATAGCAGACCTCATCCAAGGTAGTTAGTTCTCTAGCTCCTTCACGTAGGGAAATAATACACAGCAGTAAGCAGGGTTGTAAACTAAGTATCCCGGGGTTGGGAAGCACCAGAGATCTCTGACGCACGAGATCTCTAGCACTCCCGTCCGTGGGTCACGGACCCAGCCTGAGCGCCGGTCGTGAGAGCGAGGCCGTCGCCTCTTGGTGCATTCTGTTCTGTCTCCGGGCAGCTCTTGACTTTTATGGAGTTTTGTTTATTTCTTAAAAATCACATCTCCTGTATCTATAGTAAATATTACTGGCAAAACCTCCATTTTGCAAATTAAATCTTTAAGGTAGTCGTTTAAAAAACTTGTTCAAAATACTTGACTCTGTGATGTCCGCTTCGTCGACGCCGTTTCTCCCGTGGGGCATTCATTGTGTGGAGCACGTCTGACTCCTCCTACACGTGATGGGCTTCTGAGTTCTGTACGGAAGCTGTGCTCTCCCCGCACCTTGAGTATAAACCTCCTTAGGGTTTGTTTTGAAGGACATAGTTATAAGTTCTTATTTTCATTGCTCTTCTGTGAATATATCCCGTCTCTTCTGTGGCCTTATTAAAGTCTGGTGTTCAAAACAGAGCAAAGTATCGTAGGTATAGCGTGAACCGCTTCAGACTAGTTTGCGAGCATTCATGCTCTGTGTCTCAGTGCCGTGCTTCTGTGAATATAGCCAAAGGCTTTTTTATTTTTTTTAAGTTTTAAAATTTTTATTTAAATTCTACCTAGTTAACATACAGTACAATATCGGTTTCAGGAGTAGAAGTCAGTGATTCGTCACTTCCGTACAACACCCAGTGCTCATCCTAACAAGTGCCCCCCTCAGTGCCCGTCCCCCGTCTAGCCCATCCCCCACCCACCTCCCTCCATCAACCGTCAGATTGTTCTCTACCTTCCAGAGTCTCTGATGGTTCATTTCCCTTCTCTTCCCACCCTGCTGTGTGTTCATCTGTTTTGTTTCTTAAATTCCACATACAAGTGAAATCATGTATTTGTCTTTCTCGGACTTGTTTCACTTAGCATAATACCTCAGTTCCATCCACATTGGATGAACTTGCACATCGCAAGAGTTCATTCTTCTTGATGGCTGAGTAGTGTTCCAGCGTATGTATATACCACATTCAGCAGTGGGTGGACATCTGGGCTCTCTCCCTGCTTTGGCTATTGCTGATAATGCTCCTATAAACATCAGGTGTATGTGTCCCTTCAAATCTGCATTTTTGTATCCTTCGGGTAAATACCTAGTAGTGCAATTGATGGGTGGTAGGTTAGTTCTATTTTTTACTTTTTGAGGAACCTCCGTCTATTTTCCAGACCAGCCGCCCCAGTCTGCATTCCCACCAACATGCAAGAGGGTTCCCCTTCTTCTGCATATCCTTGGCAACATCTGTTTCCTGAGTTGTTAATGTTCGCCATCCTGACAGATGTGGGGTGGCATCTCATCGTG
Organism: Suricata suricatta; assembly: GCF_006229205.1. Lineage (NCBI taxonomy): Eukaryota > Metazoa > Chordata > Mammalia > Carnivora > Herpestidae > Suricata > Suricata suricatta. The sequence continues at coordinate 104,435,087 of NC_043710.1, read as the reverse complement.
GTTTTAATTTGTATTTCCCTGATGATGAGTGATGTTGAGCATCTTTTCATGTGTCGGTTGGCCATCTGGATGTCTTCTTTGGAAAAGTATCTGTTCATGTGTTCTGCCCCTTTTTTCACTGATTGTTTTTTGGGTGTTGATTTGATAAGTTCTTTATAGATTTTGGATACTAACCCTTTATCAGATATGTGATTTGCAAATATCCTCTCCCACTCTGTCAGTTGCCTTTTAGTTTTGCTGATTGCTCCCTTCGCTGTGCAGAAGCTTTTTATCTTGACGAGGTCCCTGTAGTTCATGTTTGCTCTTGTTTGCCTTGCCTCCAGAAACATGTCTAGTAAGAAGTTGCTGCAGCTGAGGTCAGAGAGTTGTTGCTTGTTTTCTTCTATAGAATTTCGATGGTTTCCTATCTTATATTCAGGTCTTTTCATCCATTTTGAGTTTATTTTTGTGTCGGGTGCAAGAAAGTGATCCAGGTTCATTCTTCTGCATGTTGCCGTCCAGTTTCCCCAGCACATTTGCTGAGGAGACTGTCTTTTTCCCCTTGGACATTCTTGGGCATGCTTTATCGAAGATTACTTGGCTATACTCTTGTGAGTCTGTAGGCACTGAACGGGTCTCAAGGCTCCGAGGTGATGTGTCCACTCTCTTTTAAGGTCCTTATCCCCTGAGGTCTTCCTTGATGAAACAGAACTAGGTTAAAAATTGCTGGCCTCTGTTATGGTTCCTCTTCTCTCTACCTTGGTCCCTGATTCTTAACTACTATTTAATGAATTAGTAGTACGTTTTAAATGTAACCCCATTAAAATGTGTTGGAAAAAACATTAGAGAGGTATTGAGGTCTTCTGCTTGCCAGGCTAGATATCACGCCGTAACGTAACGTGCTTACTGATATTTTACTCAGGACGAACACGCAGAGCCTAGGCAGAGGTGACAGAGGAGTGTTTGTTCATTATTAAAATACCGAGATCTTGTGCTAAATGAGTTTCAGCTCGATATGCAGAACTTGTGAGTGCGTGTCGCGTGTCGGATCCGTGGCTTAGCAGCAGACGGTCACCGGATGAGGTAGAGGGCTGTGTCTGTCGTTGCCGTGGGGCTCAGGCGGTGACGCGGTGCAGACGACCCGGCTGAGCAATGACCGTGGAGTAGTACCGAGTGCGTGCGTTGTCCTGCGCAGGCGGCGGGGTGGCTGTGGGACTGTTGTGCTCTTTTCTTCCCGTCATCCTAAAGTGAAAGCATTCTAGAAACTAGGGAACTTGAGAACAGTCTGGACTGTGAACGGCTTCTCGTTTAAAACTGTGTCTTTTGATTCAGATTTACCTCTTGATACTGACCTAGAAGACGAAAAGCCCTCTGAGGTCGTTTTGGCTGAGCTGCTCGGTGACATGATCTGGGAGGACTTGTCCGAGTGCCTCATTAAAAACTGTCTGGTCTATTCCATCCCGACCAATAGCAGCAAGCTAGAGCAGTACGAAGAGGTGAGTGCGGACGCGCCACACAGGCTTTCAGAGACTGGAGTGCCTTTCGGTGTCTCATGTGTTTCCTTGGAGACCTTTTGCTCTTTAGAGACATCTTTAAGGAAATGATTCATAGGAAGTGGAAGCAGATTTTCCGATTACTTCATTTCTCTCCGGGCTTTCTACCTTTTGATTGGGAAGGCGGTTTTCTTTTTAAGCATATTTTCTTTAGTAAGATACTTTTGAAGAAGAGTCGTTCTTGGATACTTGTGTCGGCTATGGTGCCTACTGTGTGACACTGTGCTTTTTTGCTTCTTTTTGGTGTTTCCACAAACACTAAAATAAATGTATTTATCTTAGAGATCTTTGCTCTTTGACTAGGTAGAGTCAGAAATTTATGCCGAAGGTACCATTCATAGTGAATTTAAGACTGGAAAGTATATAATGTATGTATTCCTGCTGACTGCTGGTCTGTTCCAAAACTTCAGTGACCAGCCGGTCCTTGTTAATTTTTGTACATTGGACTTGAAGTTTTCATATTGGAATGGAATATGTGTATATAATTCCTCTTTTCCCTGTGTCTCTCTGTCTCAGATCATACAGTCCACTGAAGGATTTGAAAATGCCCTGAAGGAGATGAGGTTTTTAAAAGGAGATACCACGGATTTGCTGAAATATGCCCGTAACGTCAATTCTCATTTTGCTAACAAGAAATGCCAGGATGTGATCGTGGCGGCCAGAAACCTAATGACCTCCGAGATTCACAACACCGTGAAGGTACTGGGCCGTCGTGTGTTACGTTGTGTTTAGGAAGCCGCTCCTGTTTGGGAGGAATTTGGCAGCGTGGACGAGGGCACGGGTGCCGAGTTCCCCGGGGGAAGTCACTCACCTTCTAACACCGGTTCTCTCCTTGTCCACGCGGCCCTGCTCTCTGCCCCTTTCACGAGTACCGCGGGGCCCAGAGAAGGCAGTGCACCCGAGAGCGGTGTCTACACTGCACAGCCCGTGTGGATTGATCGCTGTTGTTGAAATGAGACCGTATATCAACCTATGTAGGTTTTTTTCCTCACCTTTATTACTTGAGTTTTTAGGACACAATTTTGTGACACATGTGATTGGGCTTCGTTACATCCCGAGAGTTTGCCCTGTTGTGAACACGCTGGCTTCATCCTGAGGCTATGAGAGGCGTGGGTTTTGAAGTCAAAAAAAAAAAAAAAAAAAAAAAACCAAAAAAGATAGAATCTCTCTAGGGTATCAACAATTATCCACAGTCCGTGGGCTCTTTAACTGGCATTAAGGGTAGTTTACCTCTTTGACCTTAGATAATTCTGTGTAGTTTCTTTTCTGGTTTTTTTTTTTCATATTTGACACATAGGAAATAGTATTTGGTGATTGGAGGGTATTACTTAGATTAAAGTAACACATAAATCAGAGTAGTCCCTTACTAGAAAATTCCTCAGCTGGTTTCCTCCTGTCACGGTGACAGGGACTAGGCTCTTCCTCCCTCTGTCCCTCCTCTTACCACGTCCTCCTTTGCCTTGGGGGGGAGCCTGCTACCGTGTCCCCTCAGCAGGACAGCTAATTAGCCATTTGATGGGCACAGAGTTTAGCACACTGAGGTGTTTGGGTTGTTCAGGGACTGCGGTCCGCTCCATGCCAGGGGCTGTTCCGTGGGGGTCTTACTTATTTTTTTAACGTAAACATCACTTGATGATGGAACTCTTCTTCGGCACAAAGGCAGTGGCTTCGGTCTCCTGCAGAAGGAGACCTGGCAGCCTTACAGCCGCCCCCATGGTCGCGCAGGGTCTGCCCCCCGCGCCCCGTCTCCTGTTACCTGTTCAGTCACCGCGGCGCACGCCCAACTCCTCACTGCGCCCATTGGCGGCAGAGCCTTCGGATCTCTTGTTCCCTCTGCTGGGGACATGCTTTAAATTTCTCTCTCTCTCTTTTTGAATGGTTTTTTATTTTTGAGAGAGAGACAGAGAGATAGCCGGGGAGGAGCAGAGAGGGAGACTCAGAATCTGAAGCAGGCTCCAGGCTTTGAGCTCCCAGCCTGACGCAGGGCTCAAACCCACGAACCACGAGATCATGACCTGAGCTAAAGTAACCGACGGAGCCCCCCCAGGTGCCCCTGGGCGCATAGTGACCACAGACACCTACGCGACTTGTTGCCTTTCTTGGCAACGCTGAATTAAAACTGTGACCTCGTCTTGTTCCTGCACCCTTTCCTAGCTTTATTTTCCTTTTATCTCTTGTTATCAACAGACATGCCATATAAATTATTTATTGTTTTTTTCTCTCTAGAAAATTAGCTCCATGTGGACTTTTTCTTCTTTCCCTCCCCGCGGTTTTGACCACTCTGGGTCTCCACCACCAACTTCCGGCACCTGGCGCTGTGTGCTGAGTGCTCAGTAAATATTTGGGAACCGAGTTCATGTATGCCCCACTCTCCTGTCTCCTAACTCCTTGATAGAAATCGGATTGTTATGGATGGTCTGCGACTCCGGGCTACATCTTTTAGTCTTGTTGGACCTCATTTTCCTCTTCTGTCAGGTGACGGAATTGAAGCCGCTGTCTCTGAGCTCCCTGCTCAGGTCGTTCTCACACCTGTGAGACTGCATTGTCTTCAGGGCACCCGGGGGGCTCAGTCGGTTACACGTCCGACCTCGACTGAGGTCATGATCTCCCGGTTCATGAGTTCGGGCCCCGCGTCGGGCTCTGTGCTGACAGCTCAGAGCCTGGAGCTGCTTCCGATTCTCAGTCTCCCTCTCTCCCTGCCCCTCCACCACTTGTTCTCTCTCTCTCTCTACACCCCCGCCCCCCCAAATAAATAAGCATTAGAAACACAACAACCTGCATTATCTTTAGGAGCCCAAATCTGAGTGGTGGCATCCTCTAGGTCAGGGTTTCTCAGTGGTGGCACTGTTGACATTCGGGACCAGGTCATTCTTTGCTGTTTGGGCTCTTTTATAGGATGCTTAGTACTGTCCCTAGCTTCTGCCCACGAGATGCCACTAGCTCGTCTCCCAGATGCGACTCCAAAAATGTCCTCAGATGTTGCCGGATGTTCCCCAGAGGGCAGAATTGTCCCTACCCGTGACCGCTGCTCTAGACCCCATCCCGAGTCTTTGCCGGGGCATCACGGCCATGGGATTAGATCCAAACTGCCCAGCTTTAGGAAGGTCCTCTTCCTTTTTCCATAAACGATTTTCGGCTTCATTGCCTCTCATGGCCTTCCTCTAAATTGCCTCTAAACGGCTGCTGCCGTGTGCCCACCGTCTTCCCCCAAGACGCGTTTGCTTGTTGGTTCTGTTGGAACGTTTTTACCCGACCGATACCGGCTTAGAGCCTCCAGCCTTCCCTCTGGGTCCCCTCGGTCTCTTCAGGAAGTCACCTTTTTGTGAGTCGTGTGTGTATTGGGCCCATTATTTTCCAGACAAACATCAGCGTCTTTTAATCATCTTTATAATTTTTTTTTCTTCTCCTTTCTAATCTTAGTCATAAATTTGACTGCCAGTTCCCTGATGTTTGTATTCTCATTTAACCTTCATTCTCGCCCTCTGAGGTAGATAGTATGTACCATTTTATAGACCAGGAAGCAGATTTGGTGTTGAAACATTCATCTGAGACTCGGAGCTTCTCCCGTGTGCAGTGCTGGGCGCCTCGTTACTGTTTGGCCCGTGGTGTCCTTGGGGAGCAAGGTTTGGAGACCATTATTGGAGTATTATTCCTTCATTTTACAATGAGAAAATTGAGGTCTCGAGAGGTTAAATGACTTTGTTAAAAGTTAGGGTAAAAAATATTACAGACGCTTCCAGACCAGCAGCCTAGTGTTCTTTCATTTAGTCTTGATGAGACTAGGAATTTTCATTCAGTGTAAATGTCAGGGAAGCTGTTTCGGTTTTGGTTTGCAGCTTTGTTTTGTTTTGTGTAGCAGAGGCTCTGCTGGCCCGAGCGGGCTACTTCTTAGACTAACCAAGCACGTGTTCTCGGTGGGAAATAATTTAAGACAACAGAACACAGAAATATAAGGGTCTGCAATAATCTAATAGTTTAGTCTGGGAAAGATGATTTTTAAAAAAATATATATATTTTATTTTTGGGAGAGAGAGAGAGTGAGGGAGGGGTGGGGGGGCACAGAAGATCCAAAGCAGGCTCCGTGCCGGCAGCAGCGAGGCCGAGGCGGGGCTTGGCCTCACGAACTGCGAAATCGTGACCTGAGCCAGGTCGGACGTTTAACTGACCGAACCGCCCTGGTGCCTCTGAGAAAGAGGAGTTTTGAAGGTCCTTTCATTTACCTGAATGAAATCTTGGGCCAGTTTCTGAGCTTTGCTCTTTCTACCAAGTTTAAGAATACACAGACGAAGTGGAAAGAGACTGTTTGTTGTGACATGCCCTCACCCAAGACTGAGCGGTCAGCAAACATGCTGTGTTAACTCCAATCCTTTGATGATGGTGGAGCCACAACTTTACTACTATTTTTTAAATGTCTGTTTATTCTGAGCGAGAGCGCGTGCACAAGCAGGGGAGGGGCAGAGAGAAAGAGAAGGGAGAGAGAAGCTCAAGCAGGCTCTGCACTGTCAGCGTAGAGCCCGACGCAGGCCTGGATCCCACAGACCTTGAGATCGTTCCCGAGTGGAGACCAAGAGTCGGACGCTGAGGCGCCCAGGCGCCTGCCTTCATCTTCGCACTGGCAACCCCGTCACTCCCCTCTGATGCTTTCCTTTGAGTTGTTCTGAGGAAAGTGCTTTTTCTGCTTTCTGTTTCAATCTTAGATTACTCCTGACTCTAGGATAAGCGTGCCGGACTTACCCAGTCCCCAGAAGGATGACAAGTCAGAAGTACAGAAAGTGTCCACCACTCAGTACAACGAGGTGGTGAATTTAGAGCCTGAGCATACGCTGGACCAACATTCCTTTTCTTTGCCCACGTGCCGCATCAGCGAGTCAGTGAGGCGGTTGATGGAACTGGCCTATCAGACTTTACTGGAGGCCACAACCAGCAGTGATCAGTGGTAAGAGTCCCAACATGGCCGTGACTTGCTTAAATGCATGTCTCCACCAGACATTTGTTGAGAAAATTAGCTGGGGTTCTTTGGGTGTCCTTTACATCCTCCTTTGGCAAAATAAATTTAGGAGTGACTGTTTTGTCCCACAGTCTTTGCGTGGCCGTCACCTGAATGAAGTACGCTAGGCCAGAAGTTAGAGCTGCAAGGCAGTGTCTCCTAAGTTTTTCGAAAACACGGAACCCTAAACGACAGTTTGTGTATCGCGTATCTGTACTCATTCCTTCCTCTAAAAGAAACAGTTTTAGACGGGGCGTACAGCAGCACAACTGCATGACGACTCACTTCTCCAGCACCAGACCCTGCATAGCACCACGCAGAGCAGACATAAGACAGAGTCCACTGGGTTATCATAGCGATCGAGTAGTAGTGACACTGTTTTGGGTGTCGTAACTGACTCGTTTTTCTAAGTCTTTGTGGAACTCCTTGGTATTCAAGGGACATAGTTGAAGGTATTCTTACGTGGAAGTAAGCTGTACAGACCTTACTGTTTGCTCAAGTGCATTTTAATACTGATCTTTAGGTATTCTCAGGCCAGACTTAAAGGGCAAAAAAAATTTGAGGTTAGAGTGTATCCTAGAAATGTTGATTCGTCTCCTTGCGTTGGAGTAAGAAGGAGAAAAGGTGAAAGCTGACAGACCGACTCTGAAGGAACCAAGCGAATGCCTTTATGGACACCTTGCCCTTTGCAGAGTGCGTCACTGAGTAGGTGACATTTGCTTGGGGCTTAGCTCCATTTGTTACTGAAGGGATGGTCTGGGTGCCGGCAGACCGATAATGGGAAAGAGGCTTGGGGTTAACGCTGCTCTTCTTGAAACGATGACCAGATCCAGGGTTTTAGAACTGCAATCTAGTCAGCAAACACCGGTTGAGAATCTATTTCCATCTAGATTCGTGGCGTTTTCAGCAGTGACCAAGGCAGGTGTTGAGGTGGTGACTCCGGGGCACTTGGCTTGAGTTTGTTTTCCCGTTGCCAATACCCTCCTGCATTTCTGTTGGAACTGTTTTTTTTATTAGTGCCGTTCAGCTTTTCTACTCAGTGAGGAATATCTTCCATTTGTTCCATGATGTCGTACCAACGTATCACAAGTAAGTGCCCCCGTGTCTGGTTAGCGTATGTCTGAAGCGTTTGTAAGTTGGACTAAAACCAGTCATTTTATAGTCCCACCAAAAATATTTTGGTTCCTTAAATTCACAGTTCAATGCAATAAGCCATTGAAAAAGCATGTTTAAGGAATATTGGTTATTGGTTAATAAAAGTCTAGACGTCTAGATATTTCAAAATTTCTCAGCTGACTCTAATTTGAAAACTAGAGAATTAGGAAAGAGTTCAGGGCTTTGTTCCATACAGAAGAAGGAATTTGGCGGGAGGGCAAGTGAGTGCCCACACTTGTCAGTGTCAGCCTTCCAGGGGATCCGTGTACCCAGCTCAGCTAGGTTTACGTACGGCGGTGGCACAGGTCACCCCTGGCTTCCCCGGCTCGCTCTTCCGTTTTCGTCTCTGGGACAGCCCTACGGGATCAGCTGCACTCAGGCAGACGCGTCACTGTGAACGGGTGGGGGGCGATGCGGCCGCGACTCGTTATGTAGTTGTCGGGAGACAGTTCTCAAAGCCCAGAAGGGCCTTAGTGGGGCTTCGGTAACGGGTGGGTCCTTTCTTCCCCCGCCCCTGCGCTGGCCTAGGGAGAACCTGCAGAAGCTGCCCCAGCTGGCCGCCATCCACCACAACAACTGTATGTACATTGCTCACCACCTGCTGACGCTCGGCCATCAGTTCAGACTGCGCCTGGCGCCCGTCCTTTGTGACGGCACCACCACCTTCGTGGATCTGGTCCCTGGCTTCAGGAGGCTTGGTAATGGCGTCCTTCACTCTAGGAAATCGTGTTGATTGCGCGGCCCCTCGGCCCACTATCTTTGTGATTCATGACCGAGGCGGCTAGAAACTAGGTGGTGGTCCTGAGCTGCCCTGGGGAGCGGGAGGGCATTCTGTCCGCGGCCGTCCCCAGGCCCTTAATTTGCTACAGCAAATTCAGGGTTCGAGGAGGTGCTCCTTTTCCCTGCCACGACTTCACGGCACGTCAGGGTTCCAAGCTGCGGCGAACTCACCAGGTCAGGGTCATGTCAGTGGAGCGACACGTAACGAGGCTTGTATTGTGGAGATCTGTCAGCATTGTCGGTAAGAGCTGACTAACGTCCGTACCTGTTCTGCAAAACCTCGAGATAGCTCCCCCCCCTTCCACCTGGCTCTCCTTGGGATTATTAAAAATCAAAAGAAACAGAATGTGGAAGAAGTCAATATGTTTACCATAATGATAGCCTAAGAAGGGCGGAGGACCCGTAGGAGTCACTTAGCTTTTTACTTCCTGACTTGCCCCTTAGGGGGCATCGATGTCGCCAAGAAATAAGTAGCTGCTTCTTTTGAATAAGGAACGCTTCTTCCCTGACCCCGGACACACTGTTGGGAAAGACTTACTATCCCGAGAGTGGCTTTGCGGGCACCGGCCGATGTGTCAGAGGCGGTCATTTCTAGTGCCCTCCCAGCAGCTCTGTGAGGTTATCCTGCAGGCCGCTGTTTTCCCATAGGCAGGCAGGGCCATGATTCATGCTGTCTGTCTCCTCCCGCCCAGGTTTCGTGCTGTGCAGCTGAACGCCGGCGGCAATTCTGTGTTCTGTTTCTCCACCGCAGGGACGGAGTGTTTTCTGGCCCAGATGCGGGCGCAGAAAGGCGAACTTCTGGAAAGATTATCAAGTGCTAGAAACTTTTCCAACATGGACGACGAAGAGAATTACTCTGCAGCCAACAAAGCAGTCCGGCAGGTGCACAGCTGCTCCCAGCCCTGCCATTTGTACCCTTTCTGTAGATGAGCCCGCAGTCGGTCTGTAAGCAGCAAAGGACACGTGGCGGGTAGCTCGACCAATCCCATGTCCCCGCATCGGAAAATACGGGAACCTTCCACAGGCGTGTCCACGGACTTCCCCTTCCCTTGCCCCACCGAGCCAACAGCTGGCTCTCTCCATCCCCCTGGGAAGGTGGCTGGTTATTAATTAATAAGTCTCATCGCAGGGTTTTGACCCATGAACTTGAGTTTGGGAAATGTGAAACATTAGCTTTTACCTCAGTGCCCCTTTTCTCCTCCGTGATTTATCTTTTTTTTTTTTAAACGAGCACATGGTTTTTATTTATTTGCTTATTGAAGTGAGCACGAGCATGCAGTGTTACATCAGTACCGTGCAGGTGGACAGTACTTAGAATTCCACGATCCTGTGCGTCTCTCGGTGCTCCTGGTGTAGCTTCTCCTGGTGGGTTCCCATCCTCAGCACATGTCCTGCTTTTCATCGAGCAAGGACATCCGTGGGGATAAGCAGTCAAGGCGCTCGTACCTGTGACCACTCTCCCTCCCCTCCTTAAAGCGCCTCTTCTCCCCGGCACGCCCAGATGACACGCGTGAACGTGGGAGATGGGAGTCGCAGGTGCCTCTTCCGGGCCAATGGCCGTGTTCTCCTGACAGGTTCTGCACCAGCTGAAGAGGCTTGGGGTTGTGTGGCAGGACGTCCTGCCGGTGACTATATATTGCAAGGCTATGGGGACTCTACTCAACACGGCGGTTTCTGAGATCATTGGCAGAATCACCGCTCTCGAGGTAAGGGCCGCGAGGTGCCTTGCCGGGCTTGCGATGGCCGATTCCTGTCTCCGACTGTCGTGTTACTAAGAAAATGGTGTTGAAATCTCCTTTTTTAGTCATAGATAGTAAAAGAAATTGTTCATTGTTTCCCGTCTAACTCATTTTTTCTTTTCTGGCTTTGTCTTCACTCTGTTTTGCTGGCGACTTGCTAATTTCTCTCCTTTATCCGTATACAAGGAAATAGGATGATCCTGCTTCTCCATCTCGCATCTGTGTAAATTATGAGTGGGGAGGCCAGAAACTAGCTAGTCCTTAGATGTGTTGTAAAGGATGAAGTGATGTATGTATTTAATTTGCATGTGAACTGAATAGTTGACTAAAGAGAAATGCAGCCTTCCGCAGGCACCCTTTTCTAGCATGTGGTTCTCGTTGGGATCCTGTACGTGAGCTCACAGGCAAGGTGCCCAGGCTCCTCCAGCTGATGTCTCGAAAGCGTTGACTGGCTGAATCCTTGTTTACAAAAATATCCCCTGCTCTTCAGCCAGCAGCGCAACATTCTACTGGATGAACGGGCTCCATCCTGTAGGCACGCTAGGTTATTGACAGTCTGCTGAAACACATTCCGTGTCCCTCTAGCTTGAGGAGTGTGGCCTGAGCTGATGAAATCTCGTGTCTGATAAGGCACTAAGTCGGTTGGAAAGCATCTTGCTGCCGCTGACCTCTCAGGCGGCTCGCTCTCCAGACTGGCCCTTTCTTCACGACTTTGGTGGCCCAATTCATTCTGCTTTGTGTCTCCCCTGTGCAAAACCAGGACATCTCTACCGAAGACGGTGACCGATTGTATTCCTTGTGCAAAACGGTGCTGGACGAGGGGCCCCAAGTGTTTGCACCTCTCTCGGAGGAAAGCAAGAACAAGAAATACCAAGAGGAGGTCCCGGTCTACGTGCCCAAATGGATGCCGTTCAAGGAGTTGATGATGATGTTACAGGCCAGCCTGCAGGAAATTGGGGATCGGTAGGGGTTACCCTTTTTTTGAGGCATGGTCTCCCCAGAGAGAGTCACAGAGGGTCAGCGCCCCAGAGAGCAGAGCTTTCTCTCTGTGTCTTCACTCGACACGGGAATGAGTTCCATACCGAGTAGCAGCAGTCAGGGCCTTGCGTGGACGGGAATCGCCATCGCGTGGCTCCCACGGCCACTGTCTCCTGTTTGGTAACAGACTTCTGGTTTCATATCGTTTTGGTCTTGAACATGTTGTCTGGCCCACTGTCCAGACGGCTTCATCTGTAAGAGGTGCAACCTCCTGACACCTGGATGCAGGTCGTTGCCCATTTTAACCCACAGTGGGTACATTTTCAGATCGGCTTTGATTTGTGAACAGGGAAGTGACTTTTATTTGTATGGAATATTCAGCATCAACCACTGTTTGAGGGACCAGCAGTTTCTCTGCCGGAAGTACGGTGGTTTCAGAGAGGATTCGTCTTGTGCTGAGCGTAGCCGACGGCGTTCTTCCCGTCGGTTGACGTTGCCGTGTGCTGTATTGTGTCGTACTTGGCGTGCACAGGTCGTTGATGCCGCACAGGAAAGGATAGACGTGCGTTAGGAGCACTGTCTTGGTGGAAACTAATGATCAGTGGATCCATATCTTGCGTGGGGGTCCCTGAATAGGCTGTGAGGCCCCTCCCCAGCCTCACAGCTACTTGTCTGCCTGTGGGAGCGTGGGTCATTAGTTTAGTACAGATAGCCGTGTGGCAGACCGGTCACCCCAGAGGGGCCTGAGTCGCTCTCAGCCAACACTGCCCACTCTAAAGCAAAGAACGTGAGGTCTCTGCCTGACAAAAGTCACATCAGAACCCTTCCAACTGCGTCAGTACAAGATGTAAGGCGTTTGTTGTTTACAAGTCCTTCGTGGGCAGTGAGCTGCCTTAGGTAGACCCTAGAGGGCAGCGGAGGGATTTCCCATCTGCCGCGCAGCCTCCTCCTCATTCCTCGTCGTGAGAGCGGTTACGATGCTGGCGTATCCTAGCTTCTTTTTCTTTCTGCCTGGGAAGAATCGTTCTCTTAGAGGTTTCAGCAAACATAAGGATATTAACTAATTTGGGAACATTTTTTTACTGATGAAGCTATCTCCGGTGGTGTAGTTTAAATACTTTAAAATCATAAAATATACATATGAAGGAGTACAGTATATAACATATTTACAGTTAAAAGAAAACAAGTAAAAGGTCCATGTGCTCCTGACCTAATTTAAGAGAAATATTGCCGATCCTGCGAAGACCCCTGCTTCGCTCCCCAGATGCTTGTCCCCGCAGGCAGCCACCGTCTCGAATTCTGTGTTCCCTGTTCCCTTTCCTTTCCTGCATAGTTTTGCCACATTTGCACGTGTCTCTGAACTGTATAAGGTTTAGGCCTCCTGGTGTTTGAACTTTCTGTAAAGGGAAGCTTCGATAACTTGCTTCATGAGGTCAGGGCTGTGTCTCTGAAGTGGACTCGCGACCGTGCACAGGGCCGTGTACATGTTTGTCTTCAAGCCGTGGCGGGTTCTGGTTTACAGATAGTTCATGCGTCCTGTCACTTCACGGTCCCACCAGTATTTGGTGCTGTCAGACGTCACCGTTTGTGCTGAAGTAGTTAGTGTGAAATGGTAGTTCATCATCGTTGTGATTTACGTTTCCCTAAACTCTAAGTATGTTGAGCATCTTTTTGTGGATCATGTGTTTTTCTTCTGTTGTAGTAAATTACCGGTTCACATTTTGCCCTTTATTCTACAAGGTTGTTTGTGAGTTCACAGTTGATTCGTGGGGGTTCCCTGTGTATTTTTTACACCAGTCCTTTGTGGATTAAAGTTTGTTGCCTGTGGCTCATCTTTCAAAACAGTCATAGATCCCCAGACTCCACATAACCATGTGAGGGTGCGGGCCTGGTTCTCAAGTTCAAACCGGACTCACTGAGTGTAGAATAAGGGGGAGCAGTCTTACCTTCCTAACTTGCTCTCTTCATCTGACTGTGCTGATACCAAAATGCAGCCAAGAAACAAGTTAAAGAGATTGAGTGGAGGATTCATGAAGAAAGGGAAGGATGCCAGCATTTGTTTTACTTCCATTTAAAGCCAATAAGCAGTTGGAATGCAGCAGTTTTACACTCTTGCTTCTCCAGAGACGTGGCAGGAAATAGAATTGTATCTTTTATTTTGCAGGTGGGCAGACGGAAAAGGGCCCCTGGCAGCTGCATTCTCCTCCACTGAAGTGAAAGCTTTAGTCCGTGCCTTGTTCCAGAACACAGAACGAAGGGCAGCTGCCCTGGCTAAGATTAAGTAGCCGTGTCCTCCCAAGAAGGCCGTGTCTTAACCGTTTGGATTGCTCTCTCGGCACACGTGCCCCTTTGCAGACTTCTTGGAATCACCCGTCAGTGTTGGTGACCAGGGATACCGTGGAAGGCTAGTTTCACCCAAGACCGCCTTACCTCCCGGCTCGAGTGAGGCTCTCTCCAAGGACTGAATGTTCAGATCAGCTGCGGGGTGAAGCGCCTCAGCTGGCTGACCTCCTCGGCCTCCTCCCTGGATAAGCCGCTGAGGGGCAGCGCTGCTCCGTGTTGCTCCTGGGCCTTCTGGGGGCTGTGTCCATTGTGAATGTACGGCCTGGCCTCGGGTCCAGGCATCCAGGGGGTTCCAGGAGTCAGGGTGAAGAATCCGTGAGCAAATCCTAGATATCTTTTGGGGGACGGGGGAACTGTATTGGTCCTTGCAGGAATTAAGGAGACTTCCTTTAATATTTCTTTCCAATAAATGATGCTTTCCAGAGTTCAGGGTGATTGTCTCTAGTAACATGCAGAGCGTTGACAAAAGACATTTATGATCCTCACAGAGGACTCACCGACGTGTCCTCTTCTTTCTCCGAAGTCCTAGGATTCCTAGGACTTCCTTTCAGTATATATTTTTGACACTTTTTGCTATTTCAGCCGAATTCTATTCTCTTGGTTGGATTTTCTCTTGGTCTCCACCTTGTTCAGCCCCACTGCTTCTGTGCGCCATCGGACGGCAGAAGCTTTCATTGATGATGTTCCTTCGGCGTGTCTTTACGCCCTGAGCTCTAACTCTGGGCTCGCTGCACACGGGTAGTTCTTCAGCTTGGCGTGATCTGTTTCTAACTCCTGTCGGCCACCGGACAAATGTGTCCTGGCAGAGTCCTCCTCGGCCTCTGCAGGACTCCGGGTTCCTGGATACTTTTCATACTGAAATATGGTTTCCTCTCATGGAAAGAGGGCGAGGGGTGTAATTTTTAGGTGCTGTTGAGGCCGTTGCTGCGGGAGGAAGGTCTCAATCCAGTGGGCATGCTACCTGAGCCCTTAACCCCTTGATTCCTGGCACGCGAGCACAGTTTTTTTTTTTCCTCCCATCTTCAAATATTCTGCCTTCACCCCCTCGCTTCTGGCCCAGCCCCTCGTCATTCTGGTAGCACTGGTTTTTTTTTTACCTGCCAGGGGAGTCACAGGGTGATGAACAAGAAGCCCGCTCCTGTTCTTATTAAGAGGAACTGGGTGGTTAATGAGAAGCTACTTGTCTGTGCCGAGCAGGCCCTCCTAGGAGACCTCACAGAGGAAAGAATGGCCTGAACCCCCTTCAGTTTTTTGAGAACAAAGGAGTTGTCTCTCCTGAGAGAGGAAGGAGTCATTTTCACAGGTGAAAAAAAATAATCTGCTTTGGAAACTTTGCACAATTTCAAGGAGCAGTCTTTTCTCCGCAACCGAGAGAATGGGGAGCGAAGGACAGAACTGAAATAAATGCAGCCCAGGACTATTACACAGAACAGCAGATTTCTTTTGTTCGTAGAAGCTATTCCGGCTGCTTGACAGGTACAGCGATTTGGGGGTGGGAGCGCTTGTAACTGAAAGGCGCTCCTCACCCGCTCCCTCCCCCCACTCGCACAGAAAACTGCACTGTAGTTCTGAGGCCGCATGGAGGGCCGTGGCCCCGTGTGAGTGTTTGAACACGTGGCTCACCAGCAGGCACACTCCGTCCTCCTCCCCGGCCAGGGCCCTGGCGGGCGGATGACTAAGCGCATGTCCACATGTCCGTGTGGTTAGCCGAGCCATCTGATCCAGGGCGTGGGAGTTGCGTTTTTCTGGCACCTCCTGCAGGGACCTCGAGGGGCGTGTTCCAATTGAGACCCGGAGCTAGAAGTGAGCCGAGCCTTCTTTTGGAGAGAACGTGCAGGGGATGGAGGAAGGCAGCTTGAGGAGGCGCTCAGTGGGCTCGGGGGGCCGCCCGGACGGAAGCTCGTCCCAAGTAACGGTCAGAACTGTACGAACGGCCTCTAAGACCGAAACTCAAGGAAGGTTCCCCAAGCTTTTAGGAAAAAGGAAAGTTTATGTTAAAAAAAAAAAAGCAAGACTGCAGACAACTTGAGTCCATTTGATGGTAGCTTCTGTCCCCATGTGGATCCTGAACTGTTGGATCCATGGTCCGTTTTGCAAGAAGACCTCCCTTAGAGGGAGACCTCCAAATGGCACTCTTAGGCCTGCGAGCATCACAAGGCAGCTAGCTCTGGGCTGTGGAGATTTTGCTCGGGGCTTATATGCTGGCCCGGGTCCCCCGGGAAGGTCATCCAGACCCTGAGCAGCATCTGTACCGGAGGCGTCGAGATGTTGCCGGAGCAACCACTTGTGTGACTAGATCAAACGGTATTTCCTTTGGTCAGTAGCATTGTTAAGGAAGATGTGGCCAATCAGCCTCCCACGCTGGCCGACCCCGATCTGTGCGCCATCACTTCAGGCCATGGTTCCCAGCCTTTCATTCCGTGGCCTATTCCTAATCGTAGACTTGATTCTTGAACATTTATTTTGCGATGACTTCCTCCTAAAAATACACATTGTGCTAAAAGCCTGAAATCTCCTGAAAGCTACAAAGGCCCAATTTTGAGTGGTTCAGTTCTCATACGGGTGAGACTGAAGTCCTCACTTTGTCATGGGTTTGGTTAAGAATTTTGCAATGGTGGGGCTCCTGGGCGGCTCAGTCGGGTGAGTGTCTGACTTCAGCTCAGGTCATAATCTCACGGTTCGTGGGTTCAAGCCCCGTGTCAGGCTCTGTGCTGACAGCTAGCTCAGAGCCTGGAGCCTGCTTCGGATTCTCTGTCTCCCTCTCTCTCTGACCCTCCCCTGCTCACGCTGTCTCTCTCTCAAAAATATAAACATTAAAAGAAAATTTTGCGATGGCGTGCGGTGTAACCAGGGAGCAGCCTTAGGTGTCTCAAAGCCAAGTTATGAAACCTCTGCCTGGAGGTTGGGAGGAGGGCGTAAACTTGATGAGCTCTGCATGAGCTCTCCCCTCCGCCTCAGAAACCGGGTGCCCTGGATTTCCTGTGTGGTGTGCAAGAGCGCCGCGGGGGGCTGGTACCGAGACAGACGCCTGCCCGCCCGTCTCCGCCTTCCGTGCCGTTCGCAAGCCCGCCGCCTCCGTTCCTCTTAGCGCTTATGGGTGCCGAGCGTTGCCCAGTCACTGAGCAAGCCCCCCCGCCCCCCACAAACAAAGATGTCCTGTGCCTCTGGTGATTCTAGTGACGAAGACAGGTAATAAACATTAAGTGAGTAGACTGGGTAGTACGTCTGAAGACTGTAAGTGCTGTGGAAAAAATAAATGTAGAGTGATCACCGTGAACTCCGCTGGAGTCCCGGAGGAAGGGGAGAGGGGGAGCGAGCTGCCGTTCCGAACAGTGGGCAGAGTGCGTCTCGTCTCCTGAGATGGCGAGGAAGCTGTGTGGCCGCAGGATGTGGGCCGCTCGAGGCAGAGACCAGCCCTTGCAGACCCTCAGGTGGGAGAAGTGCCTGGTGAACTCCAGGAAGAGCAGAGGGGTGGAGGGGAGAGCGGGAGGCGGGGAGGTTGGCAAAGTACAGAAGGTAAGATTGTGTAGGCTGTCGTTATCAGGATTTGGGGGCTCCCCTCTTTTTCTTTTATGTTTGTTTATTTTTGAGAGAGACAGCATGAGCAGGGGAGGGGCCGAGAGAGAGGGAGACACAGAATCTAAAGCAGGCTCCGGGCTCCAAGCTGTCTGCACAGAGCCCCATGCGGGGCTCGAACTCACAAGCTGTGAGATCGTGAGCTGAGCCGAAGTTGGACACTTAACTGACTGAGCCACCCGGGTGCCCCATGTCCCTCTTTTTAACAGAGTAAATGGAAAGCCTTTAGTGGCTTAAAAAAAAACACACACAAGATGGGGAAG